>NW_027133402.1:0-77780 GCF_026122565.2 Emydura macquarii macquarii
GCCCAGTATAGCTCATCCCCCACCTCCACCTCCCAGCAATGTCTCCCCGAGGTGAATCCCTCACAGCCCAGCACATAGAGCTCAGTGTTAAATCTCTCAGGGTTGTCGGGCAGATCCTGCCGTGTTTCTGCCCATCTCACACTTTTCCCATCCGCAGACAGGACGAGTAGGGGATGAGCCGTGTCTGGATCCAGAGTCACATTCGCTGGGAGGAGAGAGAATCAGAATGTTAGGGGCAGAGCTCAGCCCTGGGGGAGGGTTTGATGGTGTCAGTGACAGAATCTGCCCTGCCTGGAGCATGAATCAGGAAATCTCCTTCCTACAGGATTTACCCGTCAGCTCTGAGATCTCAGCAAAGTGCTGGGGAGAGCCAACCCCTAGCAGAAACGAGTGAGTCACAGAGTGAAAGAATCAGCTGGGCCAACCCTGGGACTTCGAATCTTTCCCCCCTGCCCCGACCTCTCCTCACGGAGGAGCCTAGCAACTCTGGGGCCCCTGGCAGATTGTACAACTCAGTGAACATTGACAGAGTTCCCTTCCCTCTCCCCAGCTTGAATCTCTCTGTGTCCCTGCAGCCCCTGAGCTGGACTTTGGTTTGGGGCCTCCCTCCCGCTGGTATCCTGCCTGCTCTGAAATGTCAGTCCTCGGACAGCAACGGGCCAAACAGGAGCAGGATTGAACATGCCCAGAACTGCACTGCTCAGCAGCAGTTGCAACACAAAAGTACATGAGCATGAGGGAGGGGTTAACACAGGGGAAGGGCTCATAGTTGAATGAGGAAGAAACTATGTGTGGGGGAGCTGTGGAGTAGGTGGCTGGTGGAAAGAAAGAGAGGGCCATGCTAGTGATGGGAAACTAAAGTGATGTCCTGTTTAGCAGGGACAAAGAATTCTGGTATCATGGTAGTTGGAAAGAAGAGAAAAGAGACAAGATCCCAGGTTGCAGAGCCCGTCTGTGCTGGGTTTTATTATGCTGTGTCCTAGTTTAGCAGCCTGGTCACAGGAGCTCCTGGATCTGTGTATTAGAGACAGGAGAGCCTTGGTCCGTGATCAAGGCTCTGTCCCTCTGCTTGAGATTAGAGCAAGGATCACCCACAGACACACTCCCTGCTCACCAAGTCAATATGAGGTCACTGCAGAGCTACTGGCTTCCTCCATAGCGAAGATGAAGGAAGAAACAGAGCGGCATTGGAGATAGGCCATCAGAACCTGGAGAGAAAACAAACTTCCCCTGGGCTAGAGGTTATGGAGCTGCATTTCCCACTGGCTCTGTACAATGAGTGGAAGCTGCTCTCACAAATCTCTGTCGGGTGCAGAGCACATATAGGCAGGAAGAGTAGCTGAAATATGATACAGATCATTGTGGTGTGCCAGGACACAATCACAGCCCTGCCTCACCTCATGATGTGCTGTGAAATGCAGGATGCTGGGGAATGAACTAACACGTCCACTGCCACATTCAAGGAAAAAGAGGAACATTGTCTCATGGGAACTGATATATAGACATTGATAAAATACTATCGTTAATTACCTTCTTCTATCGGTGCCACCTGTCTTCTCCACCCTAAAACCAAGCACATCATTAGAGATGAGAGCTGATCTCAGCAAGTATTTCATGATTCAATATTGTACAAACTATTACAATGAGGGAAAATAAAGTGATAAGTTTTCCAGCAGTATCCTGTCATATAAATCATCAGAACCTCCACTGACCTGCATGAGTCTCTCTCCCAGGGTGTATCTTCACTGCAGAGTTAGCCCAGGATCCTACTTGGCTGCTGCCCCTAAGCTGTTTATTGCTCAAGCACAAAAACTCTGACTCAGGTTTGCTGGTCCTTTAAAGTCAGGCTGGCTGGCAAGACTTTGGGTATAGGCTACAGTCCAGGTTACACTTTAATTCAGGTTGGTTACCTGGGTACACTGCGATGTGGATGGAGGCTAATCATCTCAGATGCCGATAGTCCTTCAGTGCTTTCCCACAGTTCCTCTCGAGCCATATTTTCTTGGTCACCTTCCCATGTATAGACCCATGTGGTCTGCTACAATTCTACTGAACTTCCAGAGTGCTTCTACAGAGATGCCATCTGGGAGAGCATCCTCCCAGCATGCTGCCAGCTGGTCAGGTACTGATATGAAGATCCTGGTGGACTTCTGGTGTGAGGTCAGTAACACCCATGATTTGGGGAGGGATGGAGTCAAAATCAGCTGTTGCAGAAGGATATCTCCAAGAAGCTGGCAGAGAAGGGAATTTACCAGAGGGAATCACACTGTAGGGAGAAAATCAAATCCCTCAACACTACATAAAAGCAAGGATCACATCCCCCAGTCTGACAACTCACTGGGAATGTGCCCTTTCTACAAGGAGCTGGACCAGGCGCCTGGCACTGCCCCAAGCAGAGAGCCCCCTTTCCCTCTGGATGGGCTTTGGACTACGGATGGTACTGGTGGTTGATCAGGCAAAGCGGGACCAGAGGAGCAAGAGCAAATGCTCCATGCTTTGTAGCATAGCCAGAATGACCTGAAGCCTGAGTCCCAGGACCTCTTCGGGAGCAGATGGGAGAATGGACAGGAAGGATGCAGAAGAGGGGCCAGCATTGCAGCAGGTGGGTAAGATACAAGCTGCCATATTTGGTATTGTTCTGGGGAATATTAACAATGTTTATGACCAGTCTCATTACTGACATAGGGATGTTGTGTGCTGGGGGTGGGGCTGGTCAGCTTTGATAACAAAGCTTCACCTGAGGTCAGAAGAAACCTCCATTTTCCCTCTTCCTCCTTTCTTGTCCGCTCCTCCCTGGTCACATGGATTCCAAGTGTGTATGCAGGCGGGGGAAATAAACACGAAACCAGTGCTGTGTTCTGGCACACTCTGCCACAGGCATGCAAAGCAGTACAAGCAGTGCTTGGAAATGTAGAGAAATGGGCAGCAGAAGCATATGTCTGCATGATCTCCTCAGCAAGTCATGCCACCGCCTTCCCAGAGGGACAAGCTGCTTCTGAAATGTCCTGCACCTTGTCTCATGCGCTACCTCTGCCTTCTGGTTGTGAAATGAGAGTTACATTAACGCCAACAGCTGGAGCAACTCCTCATTCTGAGTTGGATCCATGCCCTGCCCCTGGCTGGAACAGGGCTGCAGGCAGATGTGTGGTGTTTGCCAGGCCAGAAGTGGTTACTATGCTGAGCTGATGGGCTAAGATCACTTCTGCACAAGAGCCCAGGAAGGACAGACAAGTTCTCTCGCAATAGACTGAGAAAGAATTAATAACGCAGTGTGGTGCTAAGTACCATGGGACATCCACCTAGAGTCCTAGCCCCTCACACAGGTGTGAACAGCACCATTGTGGACAAAGCAACACGGGCATGACTTGGGTAGGGCTTTGCAGTGGGGCCAGTCACACCTGGGCAACACTAACCCAGTTGCTTAGACCTGGGTGCAAATTACCAGGACTAACTCTGCAGTGAAGACATTCCTCTAGTGACGACACATTTAAAAGACTTTTCTATTATAGGAAGTCCCATTACCTATGTAACTATTAACACTTATGATCACAGTTTCCTGTGATTTAGGTTAGATTTCAGGAAAACCTTACTTACTATATGGGTAATTAAGCAGTGAAACAGGCTTTCACGGAAGGTTGTGGAATCCCTGGCACTGGAGGTTTTTAAGAACACGTTGGACAAACAACTGTCAGGGATAGTGTAAGTTTACTTGGTTCTGCCTCAGTGCAGGGGGCTGGAGTCGATGACTTCTCAAAGTCCCTTCTAGCCCTCTATTTGTATGCTTTGATGTATAGGAGTAGTACTGTTGAATTCAAAGGGTTCTACTCAGAAACATAAAATAACACATGAAATCTAGAAAAATAATATATATATATATATTTTTAGAAGGCCTTTTTCAGAAAAATATGGTTTGTGGATGTTTTGTTTGTTTGTTTGTTGGCAAAAGATTGTCAGTATTATGAACATTTTTGAAATATTTTTATAAGGGGCTTTTTAAAATCAAATACATTCTGTGAAATATCTTTTTATTAATTTATAAAGTTTTTAATTTTAATAAACAAACAGTGTTGATCTGAATTTTAAAAAATCAAAATATCCCCAACCAAACAAATAGATCCATTTCAAGCAGTTGAAAACTTTTGTGAAATTTTAAAATATTTTGCAAAGCTAGCTTTCTATGTTACTTTAAGTTCATGACTTTACAGAGTCAGAGACAATCATTATTTGAAAAGATTTACAATTATGAAGAAAAGTTAAATTACAGATATGTATACTTAGATAAAATGATTTCGGTATTTGCTGTTTCTCTGATTAGTAGAAACAAATCTATTGAGAGAGACTCATGTCTTACCGCAAAAGTGAAAAGGTTCATTTCCCCTTCTTTTATACATTACATGTTTTTATTACATTAGGTTGACATTGTGAAGGTAAAGAATTTCTATTCAAATCCCTATTTTATTTATATGACATTTATCTCTTCTGTCTCATTTCTCAGTACTGTCGGTACTAAAGTTAAGACTGAGAGCTCATTTTGATTTAAACCTCTTTATTTTAATTGTTTCTTGCATTTTTCCAAATTATCTTCTGGTGTGAAAATTATCAGTCTTAGCCTTATCCCACATTAAAGAAAGAAATCAAGACGTGTGCACGCACACAAACAAACCGAAACCCTTACCCTGATCAAGATACAGTTATGTAGAAACTTGTAGTGGTGGAAAGAGAGGAAAGGAGACTTACCAAATGCTGCCATAAGTTTCCCTTTAAAAATATGGAAATAAATATTAATGATTATTTAGAGCTTCCTTCTGCATTAATACACAAGAAAGGACTGAAATTCACATGGGTGTGAAGGGCTGTGTTTGAGTTATGTGGAAGTTGGGCAGAAAGATTTGACAATCAATTATTTTTTGGCTCTCATGACTCAAAAAAAGCTTAGTTTGAAAACTGGAAAATAGCTTTGAATTTCTTTCCTGTCTGCGCAAAAACGAAGCATTTATTAACTGTGTTTCCGCAGTGGCACTTTTAATAGGGCTTATCCACAAAGTGTCAAACCTGACGTTTAACTTTCTTCATTTACAAGCTAGAATTCTTTTGTACTAAGTTGTCAGTATTAAGGTAAAGATGCAAGCTTACTTTTGTTCAACCCTGATACTCAGAGAGATCACTGCAGCACAAAACTCAGTTTTTGTTCATTAAAACAGTCCATATTACATTTGCTTTGAAAGTCCTCAGGTTTGTCTTTCCCTAATTTCTTTTAAAAAGTTACTCTCAAAATGAAACAACAACAAGAGTTCTGTAGCACTTTAAAGACTAACAAATTTAATTTCTTCAGGCATAAGCTTTCATGCCTGTAGAAATTAAATTTGTTAGTCTTTAAAGTGCTATAGAACTCTCGTTTTTGCTGTATACAGGCTAACACAGCTACCCCTCTGGAACTTTTCTAAAAATGAAACAACTCCAGAAATTAAAGAAACAAATCACCCATATGAGGTATCACAACGTTATGTACAAATTTTATCAGAGGGCAGAGAATCAGACTTACCATTTTCTGCATTGTGTTTCCCATTAAAGAAAGAAAGAAAAAAAAATGTTAGAAGTTTCCCTTTATTTCATTTTATCTTCAATATGACATTAAGGCTGAGAGATGATTTTTATTAAACCTCCTCTTCAGGAGGTCAGACTAGAGACTCCAGTCCTCCCTTCAGCTATTAAACTCTGTGAATCAAAATGATCAATTTTTCAAAGTACCGTTTCGTGTCACATTCATCCAGTTTACTCTTTTCTCAAATTTTATAAAACTGCATTAAACAAACAACCCCCACTGCTCAAAAAAAGAGGAAGAAAGAAGAAAAATTTAAAAGGGAACAACTCCACAACAATGAAACAAATTCCCTCAACAGGGTCCAATTTTGTACAAAGTATTTCTTGTTAGAGGAAGGATGACGACACTTATCAATTTCTATATCTCGTTTGCATAAAAATTATTATATTTTTGTTAGATGTTTCCCTTTTCTTATGATTTATTTCTCTTTATCATCAGTACGACAGTGAAAGCTGAGAGATATCAAACTTATCCTCAAAATGCCAGATTAGAGGATCCAGTGGATCCTTCTGTTCTTAAACTCAGTGACTCTGTGACTCTATTGCTTATCAATTTCTCAACTTTGGTGGGAAATTTATCCAGTTTAGTCTTTCCCCACATTTTATAAAGTTACAAATATACCCCCCTAAAAAAAGAATAATAAATAAAAGCAAGGAAGCAAACAATAAAAAGAGGTTTAATACTGCAACAAAATTCTAAAAGAGAAAATTAAAAGAGAACAACTCTACAATAATTAAACAAGCTCCCACATGAGCATTTGGTATGAACATTTCTTGTCAGAGGAAGGATAATATCACTTACCAATTTCTATATCTCGTTTGCCTAAAAATTAAACAGAAATACATGTATTGTTTGTTAGGTGTGTGATGATGTCTAGATTAGGGGTGACCATTTATAATATGATTGATATCAATATTGCTAAATGACAATAATTCGTACAAGATATGCCATGTCAGGTGCCAGTGGAAAAGTCATGATTTGCTGAAATTGAGAAGCACGTTTCTATGTATGTCTCAGTTTTGTATTATGAGTTCTAAAGATGTCTGGTATATTTGTATTTCACACTTGTGCTGGGTTTCTGGGTGACACCCCAGACAGGATGGCAGCAGCACTAAGTCTGTTTAATGGCCCATCAAGGGAACTCACAGGTACAATGAGCCCAGTGAAAGAACCCAGAGGCTACACCTTCTGAGTCACCAGGACATGTAAGAACGTGCCTATGGACAGGGGACTCTGAATCTTTTCCATGCCATGTGCTGTGTGGCTGTGTTTGGGACAAGCCTCATGGCAAAGGGACATAAAAGGCAACTGCACCATCCCCATCTTGTCTTCATTCCTGCTTCCTACTTCTGGATCGACTCATCTACAACTGAAGCTATGAAACAAAGGACTGAGACCCCTCCAGGTACTGGAGGTATAACTGAGGGACTGTACAAGCCTGCAATTCCACAGTTCTACTCAGAATCTAATATCTATGGACTTTTAAGTCATTTTTATGTATCTGATTGCTTTGGCCATTTAACATCTCTCTTCTTATTTCTTTCCTTTTTAAATAAACCTTTAGTTTTAGTTACTGAAGGATTGGCTGGCAGCATGGTATTTTGGGTAAGATTCAAACTTATATTGATTTGGTAATGTGCCTGACCCTTTGGGGGTCAGGAGAACATTTTTGGTAAAGGGAATAGAGTTTTAATAACTTCTCTCTTTACTGGACTTAGTTGCTAGTTGCCAGAGACTGAAATGCAATAAAGGGGGCTGTGTGTTTCCTGTTGTAGCTTCATGATAATCAGTGTGGTGGATCAGAAGCACTGTTAATAACTGTTTGGGGAATCTAACTGCAGTGTCACCCGCCAGTCTGGGAGAATCTGCTCTGCTTTTGCAGCCTGCCCTGACCTTGGAATTTGCAGGTGGCTACCCTAGGCACAGATGGGTCACCAGGTATTTCTCTTTTCTTATCTTTTATTTCTTTTTATCATCAGCATGACAGTAAAGGCTGAGAAATTACTTCAATTCAATCTCCTTTTAATAAGGTCAAACCAGAGGATCTGGTCATCTGTTCTGGTCTTAAACTCTGTGACTATACAACTGTATTGCTTATCAATTTTTCAAATTAGCTTTTGCTGTGAACTGAAATTCATCCAGTTTAGTTTTTCCCCACATTTTATAAAGTTACATTAGAAAACATACCTCCACACCCTGCCAAAAGAATAATAATAAGAAGAAGAAAGCAGGCAAACAAACAAACAAAACGAAGGTTTCATATTGCGACTATTTTAAAAGTTCAGTTAAAACCAAACACCTCTACCACAATTAAACAAACTCCCACATGAGGATCCAAATTGGTACAAAAAGTATCTTGTCAGAGGAAGGATAAAGACACTTACTTATTTCTTGATCCCGTTTTACTAAAATTTAAAGAGAAATAAATAGATGTGTCTGTTAGGCGTTTTTCTTTCCTTATGTTTTATTTTCTTTACCATCATTATGACAGTGAAGGCTGAGAGAAATAAAACTCCTCTTAAGGACGTCAGAGGAGAGAGGGACTAGTGACCCCTTCTGGTCTTAAAATCTGTGGCTCTATTTCTTATCAGTTTTTCTAATGTTTTTGGTGTGAAATCTATCCAGTTATTGTTTCCCCACATTTTATACAATTACACTAACCCCTCCAACAAGGAATAATAATGATAAAAAAAAAGTAAACAAAACAAAACAAAAAGGTTACAAATTGAAAAAAAAATTGTAGAAGTTAAATTTAAAAGCAAACAACTCCGCAACAATTAAACAAAGTCCCCCATGAGGATTCAATTTGATACAAACAATTTCTTGTTAGAGGAAGGATAATGACAGTTACCAATTTCTTCATCTCGTTTGCCTAAAAATTAAACAGAAATACACACATTGTTTGTTAGGTGTTTTCCTTTTCTTATGTTTAAATTCTCTTTATCATCAGTATGACAGTAAAGACAGATTATTTCTATTCAATCTCCTCTTAAGGAGGTCATACTAGAGGATCTGGTCATCCCTTCTAGTCTTGAACTCCACCTGTATTGCTTATCAATTTTCCAAATAAGTTTTTGTTGTGAACTGAAATTCTTCCAGTTTCATCTTTCCCCACATTTTATAAAGTTACATTAAAAAAGGAACCCCCTCAATCTACCAAAATACTCCTATTACTATTAATAAAGCAAGAAAACCTAGAATAAAAGTTTTCATATTGCAAATATTTTAAAAGTTCAATTTTAAAACAAACACCTCCACCACAATTAAACAAACTCCCACATGAGGATCCAAATTGGTACTAAAAGTATCTTGTTAGAGGAAGGATAATGCCACTTACTTATTTCTTGAGCTGCTTTGTCTAAAATTTATATAGAAAAAAATACATACTTTTGGGTAAGTGTTTTCCTTTTCTTATGTTTTATTTCTCTTTACCATCAAGACAATAATGAAGTCTGAAGGAAATCAAACTCCTCTTCAGGATGTCAAATGAGAGAGACCAATGGTCCCTTCTTGTCTTAAAATCTGTGACTCTATGACTCTATTACTTATCAGTCTTTCAAATTACCATTTGGCATGAATTGTTTCCCAACATTTTATAAAATTACACTAACCCCTCCAAAAAAGAATAACAGTAACTAAAAGCAAGTGAACAGTCCAGAAGAAGTTTCATATTGCAACAAAATCGTAAAAGATAAATTTAAAAGCGAACAGCTCTACCACAGTTAATAAAAGTCCCCCAGGAGGATCCAATTTGGTAGAAACTATTTCTTGTTAGAGGAAGGATAATGACACTTACCAATTTTTTTATCTTGTTTGCCTAAAAATTGTTTTTCTTTTCTTATGTTTTATGTTTTATTTCTCTTAAATATTATTTTATGTTCTCTTAAACATTTCTTATGTTATGTTTTATTTCTCTTAATCATCAGCATGACAGTAAAGACGAAGAGATTATTTCTATTCAATCTCCTCTTAAGGAGGTCAGACTAGAGGATCCAGTCATCCCTTCTGGTCTTAAATACTTTGACTCTGACTCTATTGCTTATTAATTTTTCAAATTAGCTTTTGGTGTGAAATTCATCCAGTTTAGTGTTTTCCCACATTTTATATAATTACATTAAAAAAACACACCCCACAGAGAAAGACTGATGATGATAATAAAAAACAAGTAAGCAAAAAAAGAAAATCAGGTTTAATAATGCAAAAAAAAATTAAAAATAAAAAAAATTAAATTTAAAAGCAAACAACTCCACAACAACTGAACAGTGAGAGCCAGGCCAAGCATATGAAGCATGTTGCTGCAGTATTACGAGCTCTCAAAGAGGCAGGTTAGATGGCCAAGCCATGTCGCCTGGCCAACCAAGAGGTCACTTACCTAGGGTATGCTGTGGAGGGGAAGGGCAGACAGTGCGGCTACAAACTTTGTTGGAAAAACTCCAATCCCTAGTGAGCTGCCCTGTCCCTTCCACAAAGAAGCAAGTCTGGCGGTTTAATGGGATTAGCGGGATACTATCCACCGTTCATCCCAAACTTAAGTACCATGGCTGCCCCTTTGACACACCTGGTTAAAGACACTGCACTCAAAAAGGTCCATTGGACTAAAAGCCATGACAAGGCATTTAGGGCACTAAAAGACCCATTGACCCAGCAGCCAGGAGAATTCCAATCAGACTTCTAAAAGTCCTTTATTCTCCAAAGAGATGTGTCTCATATCAGACTCAAGAATTTGGAGGAGGAGAACACCCTGTTCTCTATTTCTGCAGGAAGTTGTTCCCATAGGAGGTAGCCTAATTGAGCGACAGGAAGGAGGCCCTGGAAGTGAAATGAGCCGTTGATGCCCTGAGCAATTATCTGTGGGGACAGCCCTTCCACCTCGTAACTGCCCCACTTCACTGGCTGAACTTAATTATACACCAGAACCCAGGTAATATGCAGCGCTCTCTCTCAATGCAGCCATGTAGCTTTCGGCTGGCACATCATTCAGGCACAAAAACAAATATGCCGACTTCTTATCACAGGATGGGAGGGATACAAACTGTCCACAGGACACCACTGCAGAGAGTCTAAGGCGGAGGGTGTGTGAGGGTGTAGTATACAAACCCCACCCTTGGCCTGAACTGTGAAAGGACGGTACTGGGCCCAGGTATCCTAACCCTCCAGCCCTGCAGATCATGCTCCAACTGGACAAAGGGGTGAAAAGGGAGAAATCCAGCTCACACGGGAGAGGCTGGGGAGGAGGACAGACCTACCCTGAAGGGTCCTGACAAGAACATAAGAACGGCCATATTGGGTCAGACCATTGATCCATCTAACCCAGTATCCTGTCTTCCGACAGTGGTCAGAAAAGCCTTCCGACAAGGCTGCCAGAGAAGTCTCCCCAAGGGACTGACTGTGGCCTGGTTCACACTGGGGACTTATGTCTATTTTAAGTCCCTTATATCGATTTAATTACTCCCACGTTAACAGTGGTGTCAGTGTGAAGTCGAGATAAGGTGCCAGTAAAATAGATATAATAAGACCATCTCTGCAAGTGGCGTAGCATCTAAATCGATTTTGTAAAATCGATAGTGTTAGTGTGAACATAATGGAGCTTAAGTTGATTTAATTGACCTCTGGAACGTATCCCATTATGCTCCATTCTCACCTCTCTGGCCAAGCAACCTGTGGTGCTCTGTGGTCACAATAGCAGGTACAGTCCCCTCCCCTCAAGCCCTGGGAAGATTTGAATTTCCACTGTCTGTACTTGCTGCCAGCATGGAGAGAGGTTTGCTAGTGATCTCTGCATGGCTACTGCAAAGCCCAAAGCCCTCCATGCGGTCTGCAATAGCTCTCCGTTTTTGTTTGGACTTCAGGCAGAGAAATTCTCCTCTCCCTCCCCTGCCCCTGAAACCCCAATCCTGTCTCTGTGTGTTTGTGATGCCAGCTGATTACCCCCCAGCCCTCCATGCGATCTGCATTAGAAAGTCACTTGCTACATGTATAAAATCATAATGATGACAACTGAAACATATGTCTCTTCTTACTCTTCAATACACAAACTAAAGGCAACATTGTATCACACTATCATTGCTAAAATTGATCAGTAGATACATTCCTCCTTTAAAAACTGTGTCTACATTGTATCCAAGCATCATTAGTTCAAAGTCGTACATATGTACATTGTGCTTCACTAATTTGGCTGTGACTATCTTGTTACTTTCTTTTTTTCATTCTGTAGACACCTCTCCAGTGGTCCGACCATTAGTCAGTGCTACGCACAAAATGTCAGATCAGGAAAAGGAAGAAACTAAACACCCTACCCTACCCCTGGAGAGAGTGAAGGAGCCCTTCCCGCCACCCCTTCACCCAAGACATGACTGTTCAAAAATAATTTTTTGCATTTTTTCAAAACGTTTCTTTATTAAAGAAAATCTTGTTCATGAGGGATTTGCAGGGCAGAGATCTGGAAGGGCAGTGGGGGGAGTGGGTATCATCAAAGGAAAACATACAGGAACCGATAGCAGGCTCTCATCAAAGGCAAACAGCAAAAAGGGGGTGGGTGCTGGGTGCATGAAAAAAGGCAAGCAACTTACAGTGGGGGAACATGAGAAAAAGCATGCAACATACAGGGACAGAAATCACTAATGCATCACTCATTCATTGCCTGCAGCAATGGGGAATTGTTCTGCTGGATGTCTTGAAGCAGGGCAGCCGTGGCTGCTTCACCTTCTTGCTCTTTTTCTCAAGTACCCCATGATAAGCCGTGAAAAGCAATGGCGAAATCAGGGAGCAAAAAAAAAAAAAAAAAAAAAAAAAGGCTCAAAAATCCTTTTCCTGTCTGTTTGAGAGGGCGAAAGGGTGCGAGAAGCAGCGATGCATCCTGGGATGATGCCACAGACTCCGTCGGTAGTTGCACTGTGGGATAGCTACCCAGATTGCACTGCTTTCTAATTTGAATTAACGCTGGACTGTGTCAATGCAAGAGACCAGCTCAAATAGCATAGTGAGAACAGTCTGCTGCTATTTCTTTAAATCGGTTACTGAAAGTCAATTTAAGCTGATTCGAATTAGCGCTGCAGTGTAAACACAGCCTATGTGCTTAGCCTGGTTGGGGCTGATGGTTTGATTGCTTTCTCTTTTTCTTTTCACCTTATCTTGGACTGGAAGCTGGAGGAGAACAGCAGAGGGTAGGAAGTGATGCAGGGAGGGCGACTCAGAGGACCACTTTGGGGACCAGACATTGTGGACCCTCCTCTTGGGTGAGAGCCAAGTGGAGTGGATGGGGCTGGGCTCCCCTACCACTGCCTGACTCCCTGCTCCTCCGATTGAAAGGAGACCTGGACAGCAACACCTGCCCACTGGGAAGGGGCACTAAGTGTACTAACCACTTGGTCACCTAACAAAGCGACAACTCAAATTACACTCCCACGTGAGGATATAATTTGGTACAAAAATTTCTTATCAGAGGAAGGACAATGACACACTTACCAATTTCTAGATCTCGTTTCCCTAGAGAATAAACAGAAATACATATCAGAGTTTATGAGTTTTCCTTCCCTTCTGTGTTGTTTCTCTTTATCATCAATACAAATGTTAAGGCAGGGTGATTATTTCTATTCAACTTCTTTTCTATTGCTTCTTCACACACCCCAAATAACATTGTGGTGTGAAGTTTATCTAATTTAGACTTACTCCAAATTTTATAAAACTGGACTCTGTCAAGGGCCACACCCCATCACAGACAGGAAAAGACGAAAACTCCTCTGGGCTCAAGTGGTATTAACCAGGCGTTGCTGCAGGGCCTGCTCCACTTGGAGGACATGATCTTGAAAGGGAGAGTTTGTCACAGGAAGGGGGTGGCAGCCAGGAAGAAGGCTGCTGGAACTCAGCGGTAGGTGATTCTTGCAACAGAACCACTGGTAGGAAGACAACTTGTGAACATTTCCTACTCAAAAGGGCCCTTCAGACCAGGTCCAAGCTGACTGCAGCAGGGAGTGGGTGAAGATAAACCCTGTCCTGGGGTCCAGCTGTCCAGACTCCCTCAGCACACTCTTCAGGGATAAACACACCTCACCGAGCATTCACAGTGATACTCAAAGAGCGCTGTCAGAACAGTCGGGTGTATTAGTTACCTGGACACAGCTACCTAGGAAGCCCTCACATTGTCACCGAGAATGGAAGGTTACAGCACAGACTGTTCCGTTCTGGTCAGCCCAGAGCCCAGCCAAGCTGCAGTGAACCCCACTGTCCTAGCTCTGTCTGTCTCTATGTCTGTCTGACCCCCTTGGTCAGACCCCAGGTGAGAGCCCCGCCTCCTTCCAGAAGCCACCACCTAACCCGCACCTCACACCTCTCCAGTCCTTTGCTCTTGAGCTGGGGGATGTTGCTCAGCTTCCCTGCTCAGGTGTGGGGAAATCCATCTGCCTCTGGGTCATTGGTTGCTAGGTGCCAATGTCCAGGTGACTGGATTTGCCATGGTCTTCTCAAATGCTCCATTGATATAGGGACTAAGGCCCAGACAGCCAGGCAGCACCTGTACTTATGTCTTCTAGCCTGCTCTGAGAGCAAACAGTCCTTTCCCCCCATTGGGTAACAATGCCGCATATAGGGGAAACTGAGGCACACGTATGCTTGATAAACATATTACAGAGAATTCCCACTTCAGCACACCTTCATTAACAAGCCAGACCGCTATAGATTCTTGTGAAAAATTCTGAGATTGAGGTCTTGTCTGCACTGAAAACATGGCATAGCCACTTCTCTCAGGTACCTGAAAAATCCACAACCCTGAGACACGTGCCTATGCTGAGCTCATTTCTTGATTAGAAAGGTTTAGGGCAAAGGGTCTCTGGAAACACAAAACAGACCCTAAAAGGTTCAGCCGCTCACACACACACACACGCACACCAACCTCTTCCCTTCACCCACCCCGACACACACACAAAAAGAAAAATAACCCAAAGAAACAACCAAGCCTATATACAAATGTGTAACTATCATCAAAATTTGCATTTGTGGAAAATTGAAACTTACCAACTTCTTCAGTGAGTTTCCCTTAAAAAATAAAGAAATAAACAAATTATTCTCAACTCGTGCTTCATGAGAGCTAGAATACTACATGCTATAGTAACAAAATTAATTGGGAGCATAGAGGGACATGTCCCATTTATTTGGAAATTGGGCAGATATTCTTTATGGATTAAGTGAACAGAGGCATGGACAGGGATGTCTGAGTTACGTAAAAGTTGATATGATTTCCCCCCCCCCCCCGTCCCGACTTAAGAACAAATGTGTTAATTTACTGATTTACCACAGGGCGTTTCTATAGGGCCCATCACTGTAATGTCAAGGTGCAATATACTTCATTAGCAAAAACTAGATTTGAAGTACACATATGGGAGCCGAGGCTTTGCAGAACCTTGTCTCAAGCGGGACCAGAGACAGACAGCTGTAACTCCCTGAGAACTGGGAAAGAGGGGGAGATGGAGGACAGAGCAGAACACAGCTGTGTCTGCTATGATCTGATTGTCTGTTTCACTTTCTATTCTCTCCCCCACCCACCTCTGCCACCACCCTCTATTAATAAATACAAATATATTCTTCTTCTTCAGTTAGGACAAGATCAGCAGGTCACACGTTCATTTCATGTTCAATTCCTAAATTGCCCTTACTCATTTATTAGAATAAAATCTTTATGTTCAGTGCATTTCTCACCTTGATAGTTACCTTTCGTTTTAAAGAGAGAAACAGTGAGGCCAATGGAACCAAACAAAACCATCAGGATCAAACTCAGAGCCACCACGCAGGGATTCACCCTCGGGAAAAAGGGATCTGAAAAACAAACACCCAGGACTTTCCTTAGTTTGGAAGCGGTGACTAAAAGCAGATGTTTTTATTTCATACAAATACATAGTGCCCAGCAGGATTTGTGCGAGACAAGAGTGAAAGAATGGCCATGTGTGTACTACACAAACGACCAGAAACTGATCTTAAATATGGCTCCAACCAACACTGCTTTAACACTGATTTATCCTTGAAAAAACAGGCCTGGTTTGATTCATATCTATTCAGACAGCCATAAACTTCAGGGCCAAATTATCTGCTCATAAAATCCCATTGAATTCAACAGAGTTACACAAGCAATAAATTGTCCCTTAGTGTTCAGCAACATTTAGAAATTGTCAGATTAATTAGAATATTTCTGAAAAATCTGCTATTACCCTCCAAATTTTTGAGAAATCACAATCCCTAAAGATATTTGTGCAGCTAACTAATTTTCGTTTGCTGGTCTTGTATTCACAGTGATTCAGTGACAGACTCATAGACTTTAAGGTCAGAAGCCACATTTAAATAAATCATTAATATGAATTTAACGTTGCAGGAACATCTTGTGTCAGTGGATTGAGTGAAAGGTTCTTCTAAAAATAGTGGAAGTTGTGTGTGTGCGCACGCGCACGTGCACTAGAATATCAGGAAAGTCAGGCTTAATATTAAATTTACATGAAATCTAAAACATTCATAGTCTTAATACTCCCAATTAAGGGAATCAGGCTGCCTAAACTGTGACCCCATAAAGACACGAGCCTCCCATCTTCTTTTTTTGTATGTGGATTATGAAATACCCAGCACAGATGTTTCAGTTCTTTTCTTACTATGTCATGTCTTATTTCTAGCGGTGGTGAGTTCAGGGTGGGATTTGAATGGTAACTGACCTGCTATATAAACTGCCGATTCCTTTCCTTGATTGAGAACGGTGTTTCTGATGCAACAGGACAAGTTTTGGTTTGACTGTTCTTTTATAACGATAGCAGTTTCTGTGTCAAACAGGTTGTTATCCCCTCGGGATTTTGTTTCAGAGAGTGATGGTAAATGTCGCCCATTGAGCCCTTCCCACAGCACCTCAGGCTCTGGGTACCAACCAGCTGATCGACAAACCATCCGGATCCCTCCAGCCTGGTGACCCTCAACAGAGATGAGAGGAGCAGAGCCTAGAGCTAAGGGGGAAATACATAAAGGTGCTAATTCCATGAATTAATTTATAAGGCATAAGGGAGGAGGGACAGTTTTTGAATCCCTTCCTCACACTAGAAAGCACTAATTCATGTGGGTAGCCAGTTGAAGATTAAATGGATACTGGAATCTCTGAAATCCCAATGCTCATGGACACTCAAAAAAAGTGAACAAATATTTAAAATAGTTTCACTGAGTTAGTGGGAAATATTGTCCTCTCAACGCAGGAGTAATTGAGTGCTGAGCAACTTTGGGGAAAGTCGTCATCATATTTTCCCTAGTATGAAAGTGGCTGTTTGCTGAAATTTAGACACACTGTATTATTGTGAATATATCACAAGCAGGGAGTCACAGTTGTTGTAATAGGAAAGAATAAAGCCTATAGACGACGCAAAGATAAAATTGTCACAAACCACTGACCTGCTACCCGCAGTTCCAATACGGTTTCTTCATACAAAGTGTCATCTTGAACAAAGCAGAGGTATTGTCCTTCATCTGAGTGTCTGATATTGAGAATCCTCAAGGAAACGTTTCCATCTGAGAGTCCAACTTTCAAAAGCTCTGTCCTTCCCCGATACTCTGGCATCTGCCCTTCATACAGATCCTTCCCATCATGATACAGGTGCACAAAGAATAAATACTCAGACCGGAACCATCTCACCTCCATGTTTGCAGCGCTCATCCTGGGGGACAGGTGACAGGGTAACACAGTGTCCTGACCCAGGGTGGCAATGACAGGGTCACGGGATCCAATCACTGTGAACTTTGCTGGAAAAAAGCACCAGGACAAAAACAACAAACATGTCTCAGAGGAAGGTGGGAATTGGATAGAAAGGAAACATCCAACAGGTTCCATTCCCAAAAAGTTCAGCCAGAGGCAGACACCGGCATGGAAAATTTCAGCCTGAATGTTTCAGGGAGAGCAGTGTTCATGTGCAGTGGGAGTGGGGCTGTGTTATAAGAACACTCAGCCGCAGTGCATGGCCCAGACACACAGCACTGAGAGGGGGCGTGGAGCTGATAACAGACAAGCCTGGTGCATGGCAGAGGCACAGAGCACCAGAGAGAGTGGGGAGCTGAGAATAGGGCAGTTCAGTGCATGGCACAGGCATGTGGTGCTGACACGGGGTGGGAAGCTGAAGAGGGGTGCATTCAGTTCATGGCACAGTCACACATCAGAGAAACTGAGGCAGAGAACTGGGAATGAACGTGCTCGGTGTGTGGTTGAGACAAGTTTCCTATTCAACAGCCTGTTTTCCTAAGTGCTCTCAAATTGACATGCTTACTGCCATTGCCATGACATTCGCTGGGCCTCACCGGGGCTGGTGGGGGCCTTATCTGGTGTTCTTTCACCAAGGTGCTCCTGAGACAGAGCCCTATTGCTACAGCCAATTGTTGGACTAACATTGTTAAATGCTTCATATGATGAAGAGACCAAATAACTGAACTTAACCAAATGTG
The DNA here is from genome assembly GCF_026122565.2 of Emydura macquarii macquarii. Taxonomy (NCBI): domain Eukaryota; kingdom Metazoa; phylum Chordata; order Testudines; family Chelidae; genus Emydura; species Emydura macquarii. The sequence goes on from NW_027133402.1 coordinate 18,050, forward strand.
TTGCCTAAAGAGAAAGGAGTTCACTACGAAAAGGAGGCACACATATCCTCTCTCCTGGAAGCACACACTCAAAAACACACTCCCAAAACCACTTATATTTATATCCTGGCAGTTTACAAGTGAAAAAGCACTTCATACATCACCTACGATCCAACCCACCAGTTCCTCAACATGTTCTATAACTTCCTTATCTCTATCTGGACACTACATACAAACCAGGTGGGTAGAGGTACATCCCAAGCAGTGCTAGGACACACCATTCATGTGTCTTGGCTTTGATAGGCTTCCTTTTTTCTTTTCTGAACGCTAACTTCAGCTTTGCAATGTTTTGTGGGATATTTGATATTGGTCAAGAGAATTGTGGGTAGAGCATAATACATTCAGTTAATTTAACTTTCCCACACTGTACAGATTATATTATATATATATATAAGGCATACTATTGGACTATTGTGCACATACTACCTAATAATGTGGTGTACACTATACCTAACCTACATGTATTAGGTAACAGGCCCAATAAAAAAAAGTCACATGACATCAATATATTCTGGTTCTTAGATTTTTGGGAACATGTGAGTCTCAAACTATGGCTCTGTTCTTTTTTACATCTGAACCCCACTAACTTAATTTATTGATTTTTTAAATTATTAATTATTATTATTATTAAACTCTTCAATAAATGTTCATCCAGTGATTTGGGCATCCTTGACAATCTTTCAAAAATATTTGTGTAAAGAAACAGCCCTGTACACTGTCCCAGGAGGAAATAAAATAACCCAGGAGCAACACAATCAGAGCACAAATTAAATAATGAAGGTATTAATCTTGCTGTGTGGTTAAGTTTACACACTGTGAGTAGGTCTATTGACTTTGAGTTAAGCATGTTGTTAAGACACTTCATGGACCTAAATAAATCCTCTAAGGCAGTAAAAACAAGGAGAAGAGTCCTGTAGCACTTTAAAGACTAACTAATTTCTGCAGGCATAAGCTTTTGTGGGCTGCAACCCACTTCGTCAGATGTAAGACAGTGTTTCTCAACCTTTTTGATACCAGGGACTGGCTTGCAGTCGTCCTAAACTGTGTGGAGGAGATCTCAGGGACCAGTCTGGTCCATGGATTAGTCAGTGAGAAACAATGCTCTTAGATTATTCCCCTCTATTCGGCATTGGTGAGGCCGCATTTAGAATATTGTGTCCAGTTTTGGGCCCCCCACTACAAAAAGGATGTGGACAAGTTGGAGAGAGTGCAGCGGAGGGCAACAAAAATTATTAGGGGGCTGGAGCACAGGACTTATGAGGAGAGGCTGAGGGAACTGGGCTTGTTTAGTCTGCAAAAGAGAAGAGTGAGGGGGATTTGATAGCGGCCTTTAACTACCTGAAAGGGGGTTCCAGGGAGGATGGGGCTAGGCTGTTCTCGGTGGTGGCAGATGACAGAACAAGGAGCAACAGTCTCAAGTTGAAGGGCGGGAGGTCTAGGTTGGACATTAGGAAAAAGTTTTTCACTAGGAGGGTGGTGAAGCACTGGAATAGGTTACCTAGAGAGGTGGTGGAATCTCCATCCTTAGAGGTTTTTAAGCTGAGGCTTGACAAAGCCCTGGTTGGGATGATATAGCTGAGGTTAGTCCTGCTTTGAGCAGGGGTTGGACTAGATGACCTCCTGAGGTCCCTTCCAACTCTAATATTCTATGATTCTATGAAACAGCAGACACAGTGCAGATTCCTACCTGATTCCATGTAGTGAACGTAAAAAGTAAGGAAGAAAATAATAAAATCAGGGAGAGGGAAGTTAGCTCTGAAGCTCTGGCAGAAGGAGAGAACCTTCATCATGACTGCAACTTGATCTAGACAACAGGAAGAAGGAGGAAAAAACCTTATCATAGTGAGCATAAGACTGATTAACATTAAAACATTAAAGTCAAACGTTAAAGAGGACACATTAAATAAAAAAGGAGTAAATATATTGTTAAGTGAACTCTTTCATATTATGAAGTTAGAACAGCCATTCAATTAAAGTTGAAAATGTATTTCCTTTATGAGTCTGATTTTGTCCCATCCCTACAAAATCCACATTAAAAAAAAAAAAAAAAAAAAAAAAAAAAAAAAAGTCAAATCAGTGTAAGAGTTGGTAATAACTCTATCAATGGAGAAAAAATGCTAAGGAATGAGAAAGAGAGAGAGAGAGAGAGTGAAAGAGAGAGATTCTTGTTGGGTTTTTTATTCATTTCTTTTCTTTCAATATATCACAGGCAAAATGATTCAGACCCATAACAAGAGCTATTAAATAACAGGGGCAACAGAATAAGACAGTCCCCCATAAAGCTGGATTTACATGAGTCTGTAACTTACTTTACAAAACAGCAACATAGGGTGAATTCATTCATCTCAAATCTCCCTTTGAATGCACTGAGGGCAGGATCAGGTCCAGTTTTCTTCAATAAAATATAAGAGGAAAGAAATAAATTGTTAAATCCACTAACCAAAACAGGCTGGTGTTAAATTACAATGAAAGAAGAACCGAAAACAGAGCATGTAGCGTTGTGCACAGAGAGCTCAAAAGCAAAGTTTGTGCTCAGAGTCAGACACTTTCATCCTGGGATTATGGGATCGTTTTGCCGCACTGCAGCAGCAGGGGCAGTGCCCCACGGAGGGAAGGGGGTCTGCGGGCTTGTTTCCCGCTCTCCCCCCCTCACTGTGGTGCAGCTGGGAGCAAGATGCCCAGTGGCGGTGGGTGGGTGACAGGTTCTGCCCCGAGCCCTGCCGCTGGGGTGGCTTTCCGGCCCTTGTACACTGCGGTCCCCGCGGCTCCCTGGAATCCTTAGCAGTGTCACACTAAGCCCCGCCCTGCGGCTGAGCGCGGCGCTGCCGCCGACTCAGGGTTTGCGTCCAGCACAAGCCTTTCACATCGCGCGGCAGGCTGCCGGCCCTGCGATTGGCTCAGCCACACGCTGCCTTCCTATTGGCTGGGAACGGACCAGACGGGGGGCGAGCAACGTCATTGCTCCGAGTCCTGCGGGGCGGGGGGAGAGGCGGTGACTCAGCAGCGAGGTCGCTCCCAGCTGTTTAACAGCGCGGGGGGGAGGGTCTTTATCCTTTGTCGGGCACTGTTACAAACGGGTGTGAGCTCCGGCAGATTGGGTGATTCAGGCTGGACTGAGCGTGCGCAGTAACGTTTGCTGCAGCCGCTCTCCGCCCCCCCAGCCAGACTCCGCTGCCCGCTCTGTAGAGGGGCTGCAAAGGGGACGAATGGGAGGCGGGGATGGGCAGGATCTGATCCGGGGACAGAATGTGACTGGCCTGGGGGTGAAGCCGATGGAGGTGGGGGCTGGGGGGGACAGGAGCCGGGGTTGGCCCAGGGCTGAGGCGCTGCCAGCCGGTGGCAGAGGCAAAACCCCAGCCCAGGGAGGGGCCGAGGGGGGAGCAGTGACCGGCTGGGATGAGCCCCTGTGACCTGCCCTGTTTGCATAAATAGGGTGGGGGGGGGGCTGAGGGGCTCGTTTTGTTTCTGCTCTCACACGTGTCTCTGTCTCAGGGAGACTCAGCTCCGGCTTCCAGGGCTGGGTTCTTAAAGGCTCAGGCATCCCAATGCCTGAAAACAGCAGCTCCTGCTCTAACATGCTGGGGTGCTACAGGGGAACTGAGTCCATGAAACACTGCCACACATCTGAAGTGTGCTCCTTTTAGGATGTTATTTTTATTAGTCTTAATACTCTTACCACGTCATCATTTCCCTTTATCATCATCGTGTGGATGCAGGTCACTGTGCTATAGATTAGTTATTTTAATTGCAAATACTTACCCTACGTATTTATCCGTAAAGAAGTGGTATTATTGTTAGGAAGGATATCTGTCTTTCTAATATTGTTCTTGCTATGATTCTTACTGTGATTTTTTTCATTCGACCTTTCTCAACTTACTTTTGTAGCGCAAGATTCTTCTGTTGGATCATGTTCCAGGATGACTGACTTCCAGTCCTGCTGTCAAAACTTCTTTTGCCATTATTCCAGCAATGGGGATTGCCTTTTGCAGCTGTTTATTTTGCCTCTCACTCCAGCCCTTAGTGCTTTTTCACATATTATTGATTGTCTGCAGAACTTAATTCTGAAATATTCCAGAAGAGAAGTATACTATTGACACCATGTGGAATATCAATGACCATTTGCAATCTTACTGAACCAATATTCTTGACTTACAATAAATGTCATATGAAATCTGACATGCAAGGTATCCCTTGTACAGTCATGGTTTGCTAAGATAGAGAATCATGTTTATATGTATGTGTCAGCTTTCTATTATGACTTATAAATATGTATGAGTAACCCCCAAGGAATTACCTACGTTCCTGGGGCTCTGTGTGATGCTACCTCAGGGAGAGGGGAGTCAAGGCAGAGGCAGAGTATGCCCAGCAAGCAATAGGGATATAGATGCCCCTCCCAGGGAGCCCAGGAGAGGGGAGACACTATTTTTGGGAGTAGTCTGGAGTCAGGAGGTAAAAGGGGCTGGATTGTCTGTGTGGGGAGCTGGTGAGCCCAGGTCTGCCTGTAGGGTTCCCCCTGAGAACTGGCCTCTGGGGACTGGAAAACAAGATCCGTCAGCCCTTCCTGCGCCAAGGTATCTTCCTGTTTGTAGCCGACTGTTGGGAAAAATTCCCCCAGCCGGCTGAGTTACCTTCCTAGCTGAGATAGTCACCACATGGCAAGCTCTGCTCTGGCTGGCTGCTAGCCTCTATGTCTGTGGCCTGCTGTGAGTCATCTTGGCCGCTGGGGTGGGAGAGTAAAGTCTGGATTTTTGTTGTCCTTTGCTAATGTGCACCTTGAGCACTGCGCCCATTGGTTTTGTTGTGAAATCCTGAGACTACGAGCCACCCAACACCTGCATGAAGAGGATCCGTGCCAGCACACACCAGCCCCTCTGCAGTGACATAAGTAATGAAGGTTCAGAAATTTAAAAAGGCCAGTCTGCTGACCAAATACGTTTATCGTTAATGCATGTTAAGTTGTAAGACTTCTCGTGTTTGGATGTCACACCTTCGTGTGAACTTTTCACTAACTTCTCTATGAAGGCAGCTGTCAATGCACAATAGGGTGCTAACAGACTATTTGCCTGAAAGGGAGTGGTAACAGTGCTATTAGAATCTGCAGTTCTATGACACTTGTGCAAGCACTATACAGTGTGCATACTACACAGCCTTCTGAGTGAGCCCCAGCCCACCTCAACATGCCTATTTGCCACACGATCACGAGATAAAAAATAATGGACAGAGACTAGTTCCCTGTCTGAACTCTTTCTCCTCCCACTACCTCTGAGGAAAGGTATGTAGATGCTGGAAAACAGAGACTGCAACAAGAAAGCGGAGCCAAGGTTCGGTAACCACTTGGCCACAGAGAACTATAACATATACTGTGTGGAGAAAACTGCTTTATGTTGATGTTTCCTTCAGTTACTGAGCATTCTCCAGATAGGTGAGTATCCTGCCATGGCTAGTTATCATCAGCACTGTGCCCCCTCCATTCCTCGACCTCCACGGAAACTGTGTGGTTCCTTTATGCTTCCAAAACGTATCCCAGGCCTCTGATCATTCGGATGCTGACCTTTGTATGTTATACTGGGCTTCTTTTTTTTACAGATTCTTTATAATTAAAGGCAATTGTTATCTTCAAAACAGCTGTCCAAGGCATACAAAATTACCTGTGATCAACATCAGTGTGGCAGGTGAGAAGAGGGTTTACTGTAGGGATGTGACAGGATAAATGTGGTGCTGGTGAGCTGCACTGTCCCCATTTTACAACGTAATCAAATGTTTAGATGAGGGGTAGGGGACGACATGCTCATACCTAAGACCAGGAGCCGCCCGGCTGAGGGGGCTATACAGCGCAGGGGTGTGTGTGGGAGGAGGCTGGCTTCTGTCATTACCTGACTTGTTCATTACGGGAGTGACCCACTCATTAACTCTTTCTTTCCCACAGTCACTAACTCTTTCTCTCCCCCGGTCATCAACACATCAACTCACAGCTTCAATGTGGTGTTTGCCATTCTTAACCATTTTCTTTAAGCTTTTAAATAATACAGACTATTTATCAAGTTGGAATGCAATGTGTGTCATAAGTTAAGCATACAAACATAACAGGTCATTGCAGTACATCAGCAAGTACCTCACAGGCTGACCTGCACACGTTGTGATCTCACCACCAACACCAAACACACTAGATTCTGCTCAGCTTCCTTTTTCCCAAAATGAAAGTCACAGTGGACGGCAATCACAACATTGAACTGGTCAAACATTTCATAATGACAAACCATAGACTCAGACTGTACGATCAGAAGGCACCAATATGATCATCTAGTCTGACCTCTTGCACAATGCAGGCCACAGAACCTCACCCACCCACTGTCATAAACCTCTAACCTGTGAATGTGCTAATAAACTCCTCAAATCATGGTTTAAAGACTTTAAGGTACAGAGAATCCCACAGCCAGTGATCCGTGTCTATGCTACAGAGGAAGGCTAAAAACACGCACAGTGTTTGTCAATGTGCCATTGGGGAAATTTTCCTCCCAATCCCAAATAGGGTGATTGGTTAAGCACTGAGCATGTGGGCAACACTTAACAGTCGGACACCCAAGAGAGAATTCTTGGTAATACCTCAGAACTCACCCCATCTGACGTTCCTTCCTAGCCCATTGGCATAGCTATCACCCATTGGCATAGCTATCACCAGTACTCAAAGATCAGTCAATTTCCAAAGTACACTGTCCCACCATACCATCCCCTCCATAAATTCTTCACACTCCGTTTTGAATGCAGCTCAATTTCTTGCCCCTCCCTTGCTCCCTTTGGAAGGCTATTCTACAACTTCAGTCCTCTGCCGGTTAGAAGCCTGTGTCTAATTTAAAGTCTACAGTTTCTGATGGCCACTTTACACAGATCGCACAGTAAACAAATTTTAACATCCCTACTTTTCAGTTATTTCTCTTTCTTGGTTTAGTACATTATATGTTATTTTTGAACACAGTTGCTTTAATGTTTTCTTAAATAAACATGCCTTGGCTGTTATATTTCATGTCCTGATAATAGTGTGACGGTACGTGCTGAGCATCTTACAGCTCAGCTAAACATTGTGAATGAAATATCATCTGCACTGATCTAATACAGCCATATTTGGTATGACACAAAAACTTTCAGTTTATGAAAATTATTCCCTTATGTATCTGTTATAATTGTCCAACCATTGTACATGTTGCCTTACCTTGATTATATTTCTGTAATTTACATGTCATTCATAATACCAGAAGTATGATGATTATATGGAGAGATAAAACATGTTCAAAATTATGCACTTCACATTCTGAAACTTTTTATTTGATGAACACTCAGGAAAATCATTTGAGGAAAAAATTGCTAAGGTTTTGGAATATAAGATCACTAACAGATACTCGGAAGGAATGAATAAAGGACGCCAATTTTCTCTGCGTCGATTTGCTGCAAACTTTTCTTTGGAACGCAAGTAATATTTTGTCACGTGTACTACACATACCTCTGACAATCAAATCACTGTTTAACCTAGACTTGATGTACATGTAATTGACTACCTATGTAGGTGATGCTAAAAAAAATCTGTGAACTACATCATATTTTCTCCATCAGTGGTATGCGTACCCACGAGAAACAGGCAGGGGGTACCTGGGGAAAAACAGAGTGAAGGGGAGGCGGAGGGCAGCCACCGACTTATGGTAAAGCTGTGTGGCAGCAGCCCACTTCCCACCCGGGCCCAGCTCCCAGCTGGGTGGCGTGTGTCAGCACCCAGCTTCTGTGGAAGGCATGCGCCACTACTTCCCGCACAGTTACAGCTCACGAGTGGGAGGCATCGACTTCTGTGGGAGCTGAGCAGCATCCACCTGCTTCCCGCAGTGTCCCAGTGACCAGTTAGCCCACTGTCAGCCTCTTGCGTTTTGAAAATAAGTTGGATACATTTCGATGCTACATTTAATGCAGTAATAACGGGTCTATGTTTTGCGATTAACAGGGGGAACACTTTTTCATTCTTCAAAAGGAAGAAAGGTTGTAGTTGTGCACACCAGGAAAGAAGCGCTTAATCTTTTTCAACAGTATCATAGCAGTGCACACGGTGGACATCAAGGAGTTCACAAAACTAGACTTGCTATGATCTCCAGCTACTATTGGCCAGGGATGACAAATGACATCACAGATTGGGTGTGTTCAATAATATAACAAAATTCTGAAGTATGTAATTTGAAATTGCAATGAAAACTGTCACTGTATATTGGAAAGAAGGTTCATGTCATCATATTCTTCGATCCAACCTAGGTTGCACAGTGTCCAGATTGCCAGAAAGTGGCAGGAACTGACTGTGTTGGCCAATCCTGTTTTCATGAAATACATGAAAGAACAGAACCACAAACACCCCCCCTCGTCCTACCAAAAGGCACTTCAGCCTGACACATTGTAACTTTAATCAAAAGTTAAAACCTCAACTGACTCTTATTGTTCTACCCTTTGAAATGTTCACTTTAGCCTTTCCATTTACTGCATAATAATTTGTCTGTCTGTACTTTTTATAATTTTAAGATCATTTGTAAAACCACTCCACTGACCATTTTATCTGTTAATTTTACCTACTTTCAATATATTTGTAAAAACACTATTTTAAGTATAAAAAGCCACACTGTAAAATATAATATACCTATCTAATTGTAAAAGACTCTGGCAAAAATGAAATAAGGTTTGCTTTAAAATAATATGTGAATTCTTCAGTTAGGAGTTGGTACTGAGTGATTAAAGTGTGAATGGCTGAGCAATTGAGGTGGGTGTAGACAGGGAGAGTGATTGAACAATTGGTCTGAGTAAGGGATATCAAAACAAACATGAAGAAAGGAGCGAAGATAATAACTTTTACCATTCAAATGGCCGAACAGAAATCCACACCCTGATGACTTTGGAGCCAGCACATTTCAAAGGACAAAATCTGATCAGGCTTGCAAGAATGTGGGTGAATAAGAATCACACCAAAAATGCAGTTGCAGCATGACCGTGCAAAACCCATAGACTGACATGGGGTCTTTTCCCTATAAAATGGGACAAGAAGATGAAGGTTGGAGATTCGGGTTTATATCACCACACCAGCCAGGAGAACCGATGCACATCGGCAGAACCTTGCTCCTCACCCTCGTGCTACTGTCACCTGGCCAATGACTATCATGGGCACCAAGAGGCTGGTAACTATAACATCTAGGAGATCCCATGTATGTTTGTCTGTCTCTGTCTGTGTATGCCTGTCAGTGTGTGTGAGTGTGAATGAAAGTATCATTTGAAACATGTCTCTCTGTAATTGTAGTATTGATATAATGTTAATACTGTTTTCCTAGTGTTTCCATTATTATTGATACTATTTCACTAACGTAAAGAACAATATTGATGTTGTTACAGTGTTGATACTTTTCATTTTATTGATACTATTTACCAAATTTCTGTATTCACAATAAATTTGGCTTGTTGCCTTATCCCCTGAAAAGATCCTGTGACATTTGTTATTTGGGTAACAACTGTGGATACCACCCTGAAAAGCATAAAGGTCAATGTTTCAGAGTAGTACCTTTCTTCATAAAAATTATCAGGCCTTTCATTGTCATTCAGTAACGAATATTCTTTCTGACAACAGGCTGTGTGTGAGATCCATTCCTGTGCATGTCCTTTAATAAGCTGTAACACATCTTTTAAAAACAGTGTCCTACATAACTCAGTGTCATGATTCATGTTCAATATTTCAGGTCTAAGAGGCCTTGTTTTTGATGCAACATGTGCTATGCATATAGGTGGCATAGTTAAATATCACAGTATTCTTTGTTTTATTTATGAACTGTCATGGGATCTTTGTGAAGATGATTGTTGTATCTTTCTTCTTCTCCCATTCATGCATTCCTTTCTGGTTTTCAACTTTTCATATGTTTCTTCCCTGGTTTGTCTTCATTTTATCACAATGGTAGAGAACATTCAGATTGAGTGGCTGTTTGAACCACATCATTGTATTGCAGGGGCTTAGTGAAGATGGGCTTCTTCAACACGATCTTTAACAGAAATGCTAAGTATGACTAAAACCTGTACCTCTGCACATAGGTTACTCGTCCCTGGGAATTGCTTGGAATGGATTTAATAGGGCCATTGTGTAAGACAAAGAGAGGATGCCAATATATAATGACAGTGACAGATTATTTTACAAGATGGGTGGAAGCATTTCTATTTCGAGATAAGTTAGCATATGCGGTGGCAAGGAAGATATACAAAATGATCCTTCGATTTGGATGTCCCCATCGGATTCTGTCAGATCGCGGATCAGAATTTAATAATACAGTATAGACATCTTTCTGCAGTTCTTCTGATTGTTTATTCAAACATGCTTTCATGTCTCAGATACTTGATGATCTAGTGTGACAGAAACACAGACAGGACAAGAACTGTGGCAGTACTGCTGGGGAGGGGGGGGGGAAGGGGAGGGTCACAGGTTTCATCATCTGGCATCTTAAATGCCAGAAATAGAGACTGGTCACAAACTGCCGGACAGAGTTTTTGGCACTGCATCGTCCTGTGGCAGAGGCAAAACCCCAGCCCAGGGAGGGGCAGAGGGGGCAGCAGTGACCTGCTGGGAGGGGCTGCCTGCCCAGCATTCACAAATAGTGGGGGGGAGGGGCTGAGGGGCTCGTTTGTTCCCCTCTCACATGAGTCTGTGTCTCAGGGAGACTCTCAGCTCCGGCTGCCCAGGGCTGGGTCCTTAAAGGCTGCAGGGGCATCGCACTGCCTAAACCACCAGCTCCTCCCTGTCTGACATAACCTGCTACAGGGGACTTGAGTCCCTGAAAGATTTTACATCCCCCCCTCAGAAACTGTCACACCTTTGGGGGATTTAAAAGAATCCCTTATCAGTTTATGTGTCTGCATATAGGTCTCAGACATCAAGAATGGTAACATTCAAAAACCAATGGGAGAGCGCTTCAGTCTCCCACGACACTCGGTACCAGATTTGAAAGTTGCCATACTTCAACAAATCAACTTCAAAAACAGACTCCAGGCAGCGCGAAACTGCAGAGCTGAAACTCATACGCAAACTTGACACCATCAGACTCGGTCTGAATAGGGAGTGGGAGGGGCTAGCCCTCTACAAAAAACAATGTTCCCTCTTTTGGCGTTCACACCTTCCTGTCAACTGTTGTGAATGGGCCTCATCCACCCTCATTGAATTAACCTGGTGAACACTGGCCCCCCTCCCTGTGATGTAACTCACCCACCCCTGCAGGTGTAGATACACCTACCACACTGACCTTTCCACTTCATGCATCTGACGAAGTGGGTTTCCGGACTTTCTGCCCACAAAAGCTTATGCTCAAATAAATTTGTTAGTCTTTAAGGTGCCACAGGACTCTTGTTGCTATGTCTACATAAAGTCTCATGACAGCTCACAAATTTGTCTTACCTGCTGTGATTCCCTGAATCGCTCTCCTTCCTTCTAATCCATTCAAAGTAGTTTTACTTCTTTTAGGATGTTATTTCTATTCCTCTGACCGCTTCCTCATTTACCGTTGTTGTTATTGTGTGGATGCAGGTCATTGTGTTATATATTAGTTATTTTAATAGCAAATACTCACCCTAAATATTTATAAGTATATAGGTAGTATTATTTTTAGCAAGGATATCTGTTTCTAATGTTGTACTTCCTATGGTTCTTACTGTGACTTTTTTAAATTCTACCTTTTCCAACTTACTTTTAAAGTGCAAGTTTCTTCTGTTGGATCATGTTCCAGTCTGACTGATTTCCTGTCCTGGTGTCAAACCTTCTTTTGGCATTGTTCCACCACAGGGGGATTGCCTTTTGCAACTGTTATTGTGCTTCTCACTCCATCCCTTAATGCTTTTTCACATATTGTTGCTTGTGTGGAGAACTTGATTCTCGAATATTCCAGAAAGGAAGTGTAGTATTATGACGCTGTGTGGAATATGAGTGACCATTTCTAATATTACTGATCCCAATCTTCCTGAATTGCAATAAATAGCGTATAAAATATGCCATGCAAGGTATCTGTGGTAAAGTCATGATTTGCTAAGATAGATAAGCACATTTCGATGTATGTAACAGCTTTGTATTATGAGTTGTAAATATGCATGGAATGCTTCTATTTCAAACATGTGCTGTGTTTGTGGGTGACATCCCTGATAGGGCTCGCCTCACATCAAGAGAGTGGAGATGCCTCTCCTCATTGGAGGGACAATGGAGGAAGCTGTGAGGCCGACTTACAGCCAAGAGCCGCTGCAGGAGCCTGTTAGAGTCACTAGATACCTGCAGACTGGAGGGGAGCCAGGTAATGGGGCGTTGCTGGCTTGGAACAGGCTGGAGAGAGACACTGACACTGTCCCCGATGGGGCCATGCTCTCAGTGGCAGCAGCAAGTGCCCGACCCCTGTCTGTGAGCAGCAGGGACTGGATCACTGCCAGGGGCTCTCAGGGGCACGATCCCTGGCTCACAGCTGCTGTCTGGTGCACACAGCTGTGAAAAAAAGACACACCCCTGAGCGATATACGTTTGTGCCAACATATACACTTGTGTGGACAGTGCTATGTCCGACATAGCCACTGCCGTTTTATTTGGGCAAACAAGGGGGTAGAGACTTGCAGAGCTGGGGCGCGCAGGCAGAGCTGTGGGGACAGGCAGGGATGAGGAAGGTGCCTATGGGGTTGGGGAGATGAATGCACAGAGCAGGGGCCTGCGGGGCTGGGGGGTGAATGGGCAGGGCAGGGCTGGGGAAGGGGCCGGTGAATTTTCTTCAGTTGCCTGCCAAGTTTAATTATCAACCCAGCCAGCGAAGAGCGCAGGGAAGGGGATCTGAGTCACATGCCCATCCTGTAATTCAGGGATCAGCTCTGCCATGGGCCTGTGCCTGCTGACTCTGGGGTGCTTTCCCTGCCCCTCTTCCTGTGCTATTGCACACCCACTGCTGGATCCATTCTTCTGCCCTGCCCCACAACCACTGTCTGTGTACACCCTTGGCATTGACTGTCTGGAGGAGCAGGAATTATTCCCATCTGCTGCTGCAGGGTGTCTATCACCCCCTGACATCAGGTGATGTCTCTGTTTTCCCCCTCCCCATCTGCATTGATTGCGGAGGGAGGAGGGAATGGGGAACAGTGTCTGCAGGGTGAAGTTCTTCAATCACTGTGTTGTCTATGCAGATCTCATCTCCCCCATGTCCTGGGTGGTGGATTCCCCGGCCCCCCATAAGAGAGAGATGAGGGGAGGGGGGCTAGGGTGAGTGTCAGTCAAGGTGGAGTTTGATCACTCTCTCTGGCTGGAGCTTTAGAACAGGAGAAGCAAAGGGGAATTACAGAGAGCACAGAGCAGAGTCACTGTGCAACTGTCTTCGGTCACTTTTAACTTCCCAGTCACAAAAGGTTGAGACTTAGTTTCCTGCTAGTTGGCTGGCATCCCAAAATGCCTCGGAACAGGGCGCCTCTGTCTCCTCCTTCAGCGGACACAGACAGCGTGTGTTTAAGGACATTCAGGGACTTGTGTTAGCAGCAGGTCTCAGTGTGCAGCTGTGCCTCTCTCTGCTGGGCCGGTTCCACTGAAGGCACTCTGCTGCCAGTCCCCCCAGGCCCTTCCCACACATCACCGGAAAGGACAGAGGAGTTCTCCTGCAACAGGAAGGAATGTGAACACTCTGCTTGGAAGCTGCCAAGAATAAAGGGTAGGTCTCCCTATGTGCATTGTGTATGTGGGCGAGGACCAGCCAAAGTGGCTCCCTGAGTCCCACAATGCAGCCTTTTCAACTCTCCCAGATTCCACCTCTTCTAAGAGCCTTGTTAGGGACTGGGTGATACCAACCCAGAGGGCATTGCAGCGGAAAGGGGTTAAGACAACGAACCCTAACCCTCAGCATTCTTGTTTCTTAGCACAGCTACTGGGCTTGGCCATAGAGCTTAGGTCCTTTTATGCCCTGCACATACATTCCTCACTCGCAGACACAAAGAGAATTCATCAGGATATTTTTAGGTTCCATAGTACAAGTTTCAGGAACCAGTTCACTTCAAGAAAGTAACAAGATAGAGTCTGCTTATGCCACACTAAACAGCACTACACCATTAACATAACGGTAAAGGAAAAATCTCTCTCTACCTCTATCTGACTTACACAATAAAACAAGGAGTCTACAGCTGATTTGTTTGCACAGCTGCTGGGGATGGCTCACACCTAGAACATGACAAGAACACTGAGATCCACAAAGCCTGACTTAGGTGCCTATGGACGGATACAGACAGATGCTTTAAAATGCAATTCACAAGGGCCAGGTGGGGAGCCAGCTAAACTAGTCACTGCAGATCATAACAAGGTGTGTCCTAAGCCCCACTCCTCTCTGAAAGATAAGCGCCTAAAATTATGTCTACACTGCAGCTTGTTTTGGCATAATTTAAGTCGCTCAGGTCACAGTGTGAATAAACCACTCCGCTGAGTGACATAAGTTAAACTGACATAAGCACCATTGTGTACAGAGCTATGTCAGTGGGAAAGCTGCTCCCGCTAATAGATTATCTGCCGCTCACGGAGGTAGTTTTATTATTCTGATGGCAGAGCTCTCTCCCTGCATTGGTGCAGGAACACTGCTGGAGACGTTTCTTGTAGGAATGAGTTAGGCACCTGCTGCACTGCACACAGTATGTGGGTGGGGGTTGTTTTGGTGCTGCTAGCTACTTTATAACTTTTACCCCAGTGGTAGCCCACTTGCCTGGGATGTGGGGGATCCAGGTTCAATGTCCCCCTCTTGGCCAGAAAGGGAGAAAGGATTTGAACAGGGGTTACTTGTTTTCTATGTGGGTGCGCCAACCACAGAGCTATGGTTTAGTCAAATGGGGGGATTCTTCAGTCTCTCCTGCCCTCACTCACCCTGAACACAAGATCCAGACCAGCTCACAGCCACCCAGAAACATCTTCCTTACTCTGGCTGGGGGAGGGGAGTTTTTGTTCATACATATGAAATTGGCAGCAGTGTCTGCATGACTTCCTCAGCAGAACTTCACAAGTGCTGAGACTCTGACCATTTTCTTGAATGATTGTGGTGGAAGGATCCTAAATTTAAAGTCCTCCCTTCTACCTTTTATTTATTTATTGCTGGTAAATCAGTTCTGGGCAGATTCTCAGCTGGCGTAAAGTTTCATAGTTCTACAGTACTGCTGAGATCTGCCCCAGCAAGTTTACAGTGCATTGAATGTCACCTCTTCGCCAACACAGCTACATACACTAAGTCAAGCACAAGGGCTAGAAATGCATAACTTCAGAGGAAGGATTGTCTGGTAGTCATGGCGTGAACCTGAGACTGGTGACCCAGCTTATAGTCTCTGTTTTGTGAGACTTTCTGTGTGGCCTCAGGCAAGTCACTTCATTTTTCTGGGCCTCAACCCCCATCTGTGGAAAGGGGTGAGAATGTTTCCCTATTTCACATGGCTGGTGTGAGGCTAAATACACTGAAGATTTGTGTATCACTCAGCTCTTATGATCCTGGAGGCCATAAAAGAACCTTAGATTCCTAGAGGGGAAACGCATACCCACAGCTACCTCCCCTGCTGCACTCAGTTTGGGTCCAATCAGTTGCTCAAGTTACCCATCAGCAGCACCTCTCAAGCCCAGTATGTCACAAAGGGCAGTGCCCAAGAGAAGGGAAACCAGAACCCTTCCCCCACCCCAACACAACACAACACAACAGTCGAGGGAAATGGACAAAACAAAAGAAGGACAAATATTTTTCCTTAGGTTAAAAAATACCAAGTGGAAAAATTCATTACAAACAGAAACCATCCCTGTTTAATTGGCGTCCTTCAGTTTCTACAGTGAAAGTCTCCCTCAGTGACATGGAGGGGAGAGGAGGACAAGAACAAAATCTCTGTGTGTGTCCAGGGGGTCAGGAGTTGATGGTGAAAGGTGGGAAGTTGATACAGAAACAAATTTCCCCCCATTTTTTTTCTCAAGTTAGTTCAAAATATCTCGGACTGTGATGCTGGTCACACCCCCAGTGCCACTGAGCTGGGTGCCCAGGTCCATCCCTGGCACGGGCTGGCGGCAGTGCTGGGGGCAGGGAATAGGAACCACAGGACGCCGCTGTGGGACCAGGCTGACATGGGCGGGTCTCAGTTGTTCATTGAAAATGCCCCCAGCCAGGCTAGTGCCAGAGTCCCAGCTGGGCTGGTCAGTTCTCTGTGGGACCCGGCTGGCTGGACTCCTGCCCAGAGGCACCAGGCTGGCTGGCTCAGCTCAGCGTTGGTATGGGAGAGGCTAGGGACATGTCACGGACATACAGAGCTCAGACTGACGTGGTGCTGAGGGGCAGATGTGGAGGCTGAGCAGGGGGCAGAATTAACAGCTGGGCTGGACACAGGCAGATGTGGGGTGGCTGGGACACAGAATTAGTTAAATATGGTTTGGGGCTGTGGGGAGAAGCTGGAAACTCTGCCCCAGCAGGAAACGTTTTGTAAATCGAGCCTGCCAGATGCTAATAATCAAGGACTGAACTGGATTTATGGCTCATTACAACCAGCTGTAACCCGCTAACCCTCTTCTTGTCCTATGGCTGCTGTGGTGTTAACGGCCCCTCTACTGTGAGTGGTCCTGTCGAAGAGCTCTGTGTGGCTAGAAAGTTTGTCTCTCCCCAACAGAAACTGGTCCAATGAAAGAGATGAGCTGCCCCATCTTGGCTGTCTGTTAACTGTATTCCTGCAGTCAGGGCTTCCTGCTCTTTCAAGTCTTGTTCAGGTGATGGCAGATGTTACATGGACCTCTGAAACCATGGCACTGGGATTGTCTTGGTCTGACCGCATCAATGCACTGCCCACTTGTAAAGGAGCAGCAAGAACCTGGAGGGTTTGATTCAGGGATTCAGGAACCTGCGGTGATGACTCGGCCCAGGAGAGCAATGTGTCCGCACTGACCATCCGAACTGGTACTCAGCTAACGCTGCCTGATCCGGGTTAGACTCTGCTCTGAGAGCAGAGATGGGCTGGGCTTGCACCTTCAGACCTGGCAGCGATACAGACACAGGCATCACCGCACCCCCCGCTCAGCAGCACAACGGGGGTTTGTTACTTAGTGATGAAAAAGGGAAGTTTCCATTCGGGGCTGAGATGAAAATGTACCGAACATTGTGACAGTGTTTAGCAGTTCTCGCCCCAGACAGATCGGGCCGTGGAAAGCGGAACCTGCTGCCCTCAAACACGCGGGGTGGGGAGTCTTGGAGAGAGGATCCTTCCCCCGAAAGTGTAATGAGGATGTGACGGGCACTGACAGCCCCGCCTCTGTCCCGTTACTTTGCTACTTTTGCTACTTTCGCTTCCTTGCTCGGTGCAGGGGTCGAGGCGGATCCGTTTCCAGCAGCGCCCGGCGCAGGACACAGACCAGAATTAATCCTGCAGCTCCAGAGTGGACCCGCTCCCGGCCGGTGTAAACTCGCTGCCGGGCTGGGTGCGGAGTGCAGCAAACCCGAGATCTCGGCGCCGCTCGAGGCCGGTCCCAGGCGCAGGCAGGTGAGCCGCTGTCAGTCGGTGCATCCGCCGCTGCCCCACGCTGCTGTTGGCAGCCGCATTGATCGCTCCGGTGAAGTAGTAACTGCGGAGCAGCGGCGTGGTAAGGGAGGGGCCGGCCACGCCCCGGGGGAGCTGCCCCTCCCCCCACAGTTGCAGGCAGCCAGGGGCTGGGCTTCCACATTCCCGCCTGGGTGACGAGGCTCCAGCTGTGGGGAGGGGGGGAGGGGAACACATTTCTGCAGGTATAAAGTGTAGGAAAGTCGGTTCAGTTAGGGTAGCTGAGGCCTATTCACAACCATTGATTAGAAGGTGAGAATGCGTGAACAGTGACAATTACTTCTTGTAATGAGAGAACCATGCCAAGTCCCTGTTCACACCCAGTCTGATTGTGTCAAGTTTGCAGATCAGTTCCAGCTCTGCAGTTTCTCGCTGAAGTCTGTTTTTGAAGGGTTTTTTTGTAGAAGTATGGCAACTTTCAAGTCAGCTACAGAGTGTCCTGGGAGACTGAAGTGCTCTCCGACTGGTCTATGGGTGTTTCCATTTTTTATGTCTGATTTGTGTCCATTTATCCTTGTGCGCAGTGACAGTCCGGTTTGGCCAATGTACATGGCAGAGGGGCATTGCTGGCACATGATGGCATATATCACATTAGTAGAAGTGCAGGTGAATGAGCTCCTGATGGTGTGAGTGATGTGGTTAGGACCTGTGATGGGGTCACTAGAGTCAATGTGTAGGCAGAGCTAGCAACGGGGTTTGTTGCAGGGATAGGTTCCTGGGTTAGTGTTCTTGTTGTATGGTGTACAGTTGCTGGTGAGTATTTGCTTCAGGTTGGGGGGCCTGTCTGTAAGCAAGGATAAGCCTGCCTCCCATGGCTTGAGGAAGTGAGGGATCATCTGCTAAGACAAGTTGGAGAGATTTTAGCTGGGGGCTGTACGTGATGGCCAGTGGTGTTCTGTTGTTTTCTTTGTTGGGTCTGTCCTGTAGTAGGTACCTAGAGGCCCATGAAAGCTGATGCCTGCAGAAATTTGTTAGTCTTTAAGGTGCTACAAGACTCTCGTTGTTTTTACTTTTTAAAATGTTCACTCTTGAAGCAATCACTGATTCTGCTAGAGGGCAGCTCTCAGCCGCAGGCTCTGGCTTAGTCTGAAGCTGCTGCAGATTTCACCGTGATCTGCCCCCACACTTCACATGCTGACATGTTGGAAAGGCTGGAGCAAGCGCCTTGTGACACCAGTAGAGACAAGGCTGCTCAGGCAGGGGCAGGAGCTGCTGCCCCAGGGGATGAAGATCCGCGCACACAGCCTCGCTTTGGAAGTTTAAGGACACCAGGGAGCCGCGGGGACCCCAGTGCACAGGAGCTGGGCAGCCAACCCAACGGCAGGGCTCCAGGGCAGGACCTGTCACACACACACACACACTCCCGCCACTGGGCAGCCCAGGGTTATCTGCCCCTGTCCCGCTCCCAACTGCACCACAGTGAGGGGAGAGTGGGGGAGAGTGGGAAACAAGACCGCAGACCCCCTTCCCTCCGTGGGGCACTGCCGCTGCCACCAATGTGGGAGGGGGAGGCGCAAATGCAATCATTGGCCTGACCCACAGTGCACCAGTGCTGCAAAATGATCCTGTAATCCCAGGATAAATGGGTCTTACTCTGAGTACAAACTTTGCTTTTGAATCTATATTCAAAATGCTACATGCTCTATTTTCAACTTTCATTGTAATTTAACATCAACCTCTTTTAGTTATTGGATTTAACAATCTATTTCTTTCCTCTTATATTTTATTGAAGAAAACTGGACCTGATCCTGCTCTCAATGCATTCAAAGGGAGATTTGATATGAATGAATTCACTGTATGTTTCTGTTTTCTAAAGTAAGTTACAAATTCATACAAATCCAACTTTATGGGGGAGAGTCTTACTCTGTTGTCCCTGCTATTTCATAGGTCTGGTTATGGGACGGAATCTTTTTGCCTGTGATATGTTGAAAGAAAAAAATGGGTAAAAAACCCCAACAAGAATCTCTCATTCACACTCACACTCTTTCTCATTCCTTAATATTTTTCTCCATTGATGGAATTATTACTGACTCTGATTTAACGTTTTTTTTAATGTAGATTTTGTAAGGCTGGGACAAAATCAAACTCATAAAGGAAATACATTTTCAAATTTAATAGAATGGCTGTTCTAACTACATAATATGAAAAGAGTTCACAACAATATATTTACTCCTTTTTTATTTAATGTCTCCTCTTTAATGTTTGACTAATGATTCAATGTGAAACAATCTTATGCTCACTATGAGAAGTCTTTTTTCTCCTTCTTCCTGTTGTCTAGATCAAGTTGCAGTGAAGATGAAGGTTCTCTCATTCAGCCGCAGCTTCAGAGCCAGCTTCCCTCTCCCTGGTTTTATTATTTTCTTCCTTACTTTTTACGTTCACAAGATGGAATCAGGTAGGAATCCGCAATGTACCCTGGAAGATAGGAATAGGATACAGAGTGACCTAAACAAACTGGAGGATTGGGCCAAAAGAAATCTAATGAGGTTCAACAAAGAAAAGTGCAGAGTCCTCCACTTAGGAAGGAAGAATCCCATGCACAGCTACAGACTGGGGACCGACGAGCTAGGCAGCAGCTCTACAGAAAAGGACCTGGGAGTAACAGTGGATAAGAAGCTGGATATGAGTCAGCAGTGTGCCCTGGTTGTCAAGAAGGCTAATAGCATATTGGGCTGCATTAGGAGGGGCATTGCCAGCAGGACGCGAGAAGTGATTATTCCCCTCTATTCGGCATTGGTGAGGCCGCATTTAGAATATTGTGTCCAGTTTTGGGCCCCCCACTACAAAAAGGATGTGGACAAGTTGGAGAGAGTCCAGCGGGGGGCAACAAAAATGATTAGGGGATGGAGCACAGGACTTATGAGGAGAGGCTGAGGGAACTGGGCTTGTTTAGTCTGCAAAAGAGAAGAGTGAGGGGGGATTTGATAGCGGCCTTTAACTACCTGAAAGGGAGTTCCAGGGAGGATGGGGCTAGGCTGTTCTCGGTGGTGGCAGATGACAGAACAAGGAGCAACGGTCTCAAGTTGCAGTGGTGGAGGTCTAGGTTGGACATTAGGAAAACGTTTTTCACTAGGAGGATGGTGAAGCACTGGAATGGGTTACCTTGGGAGGTGGTGGAATCTCCATCTTTAGAGGTTTTTAAGCTGAGGCTTGACAAAGCCCTGGCTGGGATGATATAGCTGAAGCTAGTCCTGCTTTGAGCAGGGGGTTGGACTAGATGACCTCCTGAGGTCCCTTCCAACTCTAATATTCCATGATTCTATGATTCTAATGTGTCTGCTGTTTCCAAGAGCATTGTTTCTCAGTGACCGGTCTGTGGATCAGACTGATCCCTGAGATCTCCCTGACACAGTTTAGGAAGGCTCCAAGCCGGATCTTGATATCAAAAAGGTTAAGAAACACTGTCTTAGAGGATTTATTTAGGTCCATGAAGTGTCTTAAAAACATGCTTAACTCCAAGTCAATGTGTAAACTTAACCACATAGCAAGATCAACACCTTCATTATTAATTTTTGCTCTGACTGTGTTGCTCCTGGGTTATTTTATTTCTTCCTGGGACAGTGTACACAAGTTTCTTCACACAAGTATTTTTAAAAGATAGTGAAGGATGCCCAAATCATTGGATGAACATTTATTGAAGAGTTTTTAATAATAATAATTACCAATAAAAAAATCAATAAATTAACTTATTGGGTTTCAGATGTAAAAAAGAACAGAGCCCTGTTTGAGACTTACATGTTCTCAAAAATCTAAGAACCAGAATATATTGATGTCATGTGACTTTTTATTGGGCCTATTACCCTAATACATGTAGGTTAGGTGTAGTATACACCACATTATTAGGTATTATGTGCACAATAGAACAATAGTATGCCTTATATAGATATATCTGTAAAGTGTGGGAAAGTTAAATTAACGGAATGTATTATGCTCTTCCCACAATTCTGTTGACCAATATCAAGTATCCCACAAAACGTTGTGAAGCTGAACTTAGCGTTCACAAAAGAAAAAAGGAAGCCTATCAAAGCTAAGACACATGAATGGTGTGTCCTAGCACTGCTTGGAATGTACCGCTACCCACCTTGTTTGTATGTAGTGTCCACACAGAGATAAGGAAGTTATTGAATACATTGAGGAACTGGTGGGTTGGATCGTAGGTGATGTATGAAGTGCTTTTTCACTTGTAAACTGCCAGAATATAAATATAAGTGGGTTTGGGCGTGTTTTTTTGAAGCGCACCTTCTGTGTAAAGTGAGCACACTGCCAGATGAGGATAGCTTCCAGGAGAGAGGATATGTGTGCCTCCTTTTCATAGTGAACTCTTTTCTCTTTAGGCAACACATTTGGTTAAATTCAGTTATTTGGTCTCTTGATCATATGAAGTATTGAACCATAATAGACCAGCCATTGGCCGTAGCAATAGGGCTCTGTCTCAGGAGCACCTTGGTGAAAGAACACCAGATAAGGCCCTCCAGCCCCGGTGAGGCCCAGTGAATGTCATGGCAATGTCAGGAAGAATGTCAATTTGAGAGCACTTAGGAAAACAGGCTGTTGAATAGGAAGCTTATCTCAACTACACACCGAGCCCGTCCACTCCCAGTTCTCTGCCTCAGTTTCTCTGATGTGTGACTATGCCATGGACTGAACGCACCCCTCTTCAGCTTCCCACCCCGTGTCAGCACTGGGTGCCTGTGCCATGCACTGAACTGACCTATTCTCAGTTCCCCACTCTCTCCAGTGCTCTGTGCCTCTGCCATGCATCAAGCTGGTCTGTTATCAGCTCCACACCCCCTCTCAGTGCTGTGTGTCTGGGCCATGCACTGCGGCTGAGTGTTCTTATAACAGCCCCACTGCACATGAGCACTGCTCTCCCTGAAAGATTCAGGCTGAAATTTTCCATGCCGGTGTCTGCCTCTGGCTGAACTTTTTGGAAAGTTTGTATCAAATGGAACCTGTTGGATGTGTCCTTCCTATCCAATTCCCACCTTCCTCTAAGCCATGTTTGTTGTTTTTGTCACGGTTCATTTTCCAGCAAAGTTCACAGTGATTGGATCCCGTGACCCTGTCATTGCCACCCTGGGTCAGGACACTGTGTTGCCCTGTCACCTGTCCCCCAGGATGAGCGCTGCAAACATGGAGGTGAGATGGTTCCGGTCTGAGTTTTTCTCCTTTGTGCACCTGTATCGTGATGGGAAGGATCAGGATGAAGGGCAGATGCCAGAGTATCAAGGAAGAACACAGCTTTCAAAAGCTGGACTCACAGATGGAAATGTTCCCTTGAAGATTCTCAATATCACACGTTCTGATGAAGGACAATACCTCTGTTTTGTTCAAGATGACACTTTGTATGAAGAAACCGTATTGGAACTGCGAGTAGCAGGTCAGTGGTTTGTGACAGTTTTATCTTTGCATGGCCTGCAGGATTTATTCTTTCCTATTACAACAACTGTGACTCCCTGCTTGTGAAATATTTCACAATAACACAGTGTGTCTAAATTTGAGGAAACAGCCACTTTCATATTCGGGAAAATATGCTGACATCTTTACCGACATGTTATTAAAAACATTTTCAGGGTGGCCAAGGCACTTCCTTGCCATATCTTGATTCAGTCCTAATGGGGTCTTAGTTAAGGGGGAAAGGAATTGTGGACAAATGTAGCCTTCCATTTGCTCTGCAGTCATTTCTAGGATGTGTAGCTAAGGTGGTATTGCCAGACTTTTATGGCCTTCTGATTGGTTCACTACCGGTTGTTACTTAGGGGTGTAGTTAAAATCATATGCAGCCTTCTTATTTGCTGAGACTATATAATGATGATGGGGGTGGTGGGGAGTTATGTATTTATCACTCTTAGACAAGACGGATCTTTCTCACATGCTGCTTTGACACTGTAACCATGAAACCAATTGGATTTTTTTTTTAAATAAATACATCTATCCAATGCACTTACTGTCAGATTTTCAAAAAGTTCCTATCCCATTCGGGTATCTAAATGAAGGGGTCATATCTCCAAAGGTGCTGAGCACTCAGTTGCTTCTGTGTTGAGAGGACAATATTTCTTACTGATTTGGTGCTATTATTTTAAATATTTCTTCACATTTTTGTGTGTCCATGAGCACTGGGATTTCAGAGATTCCAGTATCCATTTATCCCTTCATCTGGCTACCCACATGAATTAGTGCTTTCTAGTGTGAGGAAGGGATCCACAAACTGTCCCTAATTCCATATGCCTTATAAAATAATTCATGGAATTAACACCTTTATGTATTCCCCCTTAGGACTAGGCTCTGCTCCTCTCATCTCTGTGGAGGGTCACCAGGATGGAGGGATTCGGGTGGTTTGTCGATCAGCTGGGTGGTACCCAGAGCCTGAGGTACTGTGGGAAGATCTCAATGGGCGACATTTACCATCACTCTCTGAAACAAAATCCCGAGGGGATAACAACCTGTTTGACACAGAAACTGCTATCGTTGTAAAAGAACAGTCAAACCAAAACTTGTCCTGCTGCATCAGAAACACCGTTCTCAATCAAGACAAGGAATCGGCAGTTTATATAGCAGGTCAGTTACCATTCAAATCCCACCCTGAACTCATCATCGCTAGAAATAAAACATGACATAGGGAGAAAAGAACTGAAACATCTGTTCTGGGTATTTCATAATCCGCATACAAAGAAAGAAGATGGGAGGCTGGTATCTTTACAGGATCAAAGTTTAGGTAGCCTCATTCCCTTAATTGGGAGTATTAAGACTATGAAAGTTTTAGATTTCATGTAAATTTAATATTAAGCCTGACTTTCCTGATATTCTAGTGCACGTGCACGCGCACACACACACGCACACACACGCGTGCACACACACACACACACACACTTTCCACCATTTTTAGATGAAACTTTCACTCAAGTCACTGACACAAGATGTTCCTGCAACCTTAAATTCATATTAATGATTTATTTAAATGTGGTAAATTTTGTGCTGTGGCTTGTTTGTGATCTTGTCGCTGCACCAATTAATTCCTGATTACTCGTGTGAAATGTCACCTAAATCATATGATGATGATGATGTTTCTACCGACTTTCAATGGGACTTGTGCTCCTTATGTCACTTTGGTCCAGATCCACAAAGGGACTCGATTTACCCTGGTCTACACACAAAAGTTGCACTTATGAACTATTAAGTTAATCAATGGTACTTCCTTCGGTGAGTGCTCATACAAATTTCAGCGTGCCCTGTATAGATTTATCTTCAGTCAATTCCTTACCGACTTCAGCGAAATGGAGGCAGGGCACTATTAAGCTGATGTATTATTTAAGGTTTTGTGCAGTAATTTATATAAATTGGTGGAACCCACAGAAGTTGTCAACTCTTGAACCAAATTAAAAATGACTCCATAAGAGGATGGCCTCAGTTTCACTAAATAGCAGCAGACACCATGTGCAGAGAAGGTCTCAGGCACATTTGAAAAGTCCATCCTGGTCATATCCATCATGGAGTCTTTAAACCATGATCCGAGGACTTCAGTAAGTCAGTCATAGGTTAGGGGTCTATTACAGGAGTGGGAGGGTGAGGTTCTGTGGCCTGCGTTGTGCAGGCGTCAGAGTAGATGAACATATTGGTCCCTTGTGACCTTAAAGTCTATGAGACTGTGACTGAATCACTGTGAACACAAGATGAGCAAATGAAAATTAGTTAGTTTGCTGCTCAAATATCTTTAGGAATTGTGATTGTGATTTCTCCAAATATTTGAAGGTAATAGGGGATTTTTCAAAAATATTCTAATTAATCTGACAATTTCTGAATGTTGCTGAACACTAAGGGACAAATTATTTGCTGGTGTAACTCTATTGAAGTTAATGGGGTTTTATGAGCAGATAATTTGGCCCTGAAGTCTACAGTCCTCTGAATAGCAATGAATCAAACCAGTCCTGTTTTTCAATCAGTGATAAATCAGTGTTAAAGCTGTGTTGGTTGGAGCCATTTTTAAGATCAGTTTCTGGTCGTTTGTGTAGTACACACATGGCCATTCTTTCACTCTTGTCTCACACAAATCCTGCTGGGCACTATCTATGTATTTCTATCAAATAAAAACATTTGCCTTTAATCACCTCTTCCAAACTAAGGAAAGTCCTGGGCATTTTGTTTTTCAGATACCTTTTTCCCGAGGGTGAATCCCTGGTTGGTGGCTCTGAGTGTGATCCTGATGGTTTTGTTTGTTTGTTTGATTGGCCTCATTATTTATCACTTTAAAACGAAAGGTAACTATCAGAGGGAGAAATACACAGGACATAAAGGTTATATTCTAATAAATGAATAAGATAAATTTAGGAACTGAACATGAAATGAATGTGTGACCTGCTGATCTGATCCTAATAAAGAAGAAGAATATATGTGCATTTATTGATAGAGGGTGGGGGCAGAAGTGTGCGGGCAGAGGGAATAGAAACTGAACCAGACAATCAGATCATAGCAGACACAGCTGTATTCTCCTCATTCCTCCATCTCCCCCTCTTTCCCAGTTCTCAGCGTGTTACAGCTGTCTGTCATTGGTTCCACCTGAGACAAGGTTCTGCAAAGCCTAGGCTCCTATATGCGTACTTCAAATCTATTTTTTGCTAATGAAGTGCAGTGCACCTTGACATTACAGTGATGTAATAGAAACACCTTGTGATAAATCAGTAAATGACACATTTGTTCTTCAGTCACGGGGGGAAAAAAAGTCGTATCAACTTTTACATAACTCAGACATCCCTGTCCATGCCTCTGTTCACTTAATCCATAAAGAATATCTGCCCAATTTCCAAATAAATGGGACATGTCCCTCTATGCTCCTAATAAATTTTGTTACTAGAGCATGTCGTGTTCTAACTCTCATAAAGCAAGAGATTAGAATAATTTGTTTATTTCTGTATTTTTTAAGGGAAACTCACTGAAGAAGTTGGTAAGTTTCAATTTTCCGTTTTCCACAAATGCAATTTTTGACAATAGTTACACATTTGTATATAGCCTTGGTTGTTTCTTTGATTTATTTTTATTTTTCTGTGTGTGTCCAGGTGGGTGGGGGGAAGAAGTTGATATGTGTGTGATCGGCTGAATCTTTTAGGGTCTGTTTGGGTGTTTCCAGAGACCCTTTCCCCTAAAATCCTTCTAATTAGGGAATGAGCTCAGCAGAGGCACGTGTCTCAGGGGTGTGGATTTTTCACACACCTGAGAGAAGTGGCTATGCCAAGTTTTCAGTGCAGACGAGACCTCAATCTCAGAATTTTTCACAAGAATCTATAGCGGTCTGGCTTGTTAATGAAGGTGTGCTGAAGTGGGAATTTTCTGTAATATGTTTATCAAGCATATGTGTGCCTCAGTTTCCCCTATATGCAGCATTGTTACCCAGTAGGGGGGAAAGGACTGTTTGCTCTCAGAGCAGGCTAGGAGACATAAGTGCAGGTGCTGCCTGGCTGTCTGGGCCTTAGTCCCTATATCGATAGAGCATCTGAGAAGACCATGGCAAATCCAGTCACATGAACATTGGCATCTAGCAACCAATGACCCAGAGGCAGATGGATTTCCCCACACCTGAGCCGGGAAGCTGAGCAACATCGCCCAGCTGAAGCAGCAAAGGACTGGAGAGGTGTGAGGTGGGGGATAGATGGTGGCTGCTGGAAGGAGTCAGGGCTCTTACCTGGGGTCTGACTAAGGGGTCAGACAGACATAGAGACAGACAGAGCAAGAACAGTGAGGATCACCACAGCTTGGCTGGGCTCTGCGCTGACCAGAACTGTCTGTGCTTTAACCTTCCATTCTCGATGACAATGTGAGGACTTCCTAGGCAGCTGTGTCTAGGTAACTAATACACCCGACTGTTCTGACAGCGCGCTTTGAGTGTCACTGCGAACGCTTAGTGAGGTGTGTTTATCTCTGAAGAGTGTCTCTACGGAGTCTGACAGACTGTAGGGTCTAGAGGCTGTTGCAAAGCTGGGGGTGTAGCACTATCAAGTGAATCCATGACAGATTTTTAAGAACAGCTAAACCCCAGGATAGGGTTTGTCTTCAACCACTCCCTGCTGCAGTCAGCTTGGACCTGGTTGGACGGGCCTTTTTGAGTAACACACGTTCACAAGTTGTCTTCCTACCAGCGGCTCTGTTGCAAGAATCGCCTACCTCTGAGTTCCAGCAGCCTTCCTCCTGCCTGCCACCCCCTTCCTGTGACAAACTCTCCCTTTCAAGACCATTTCCTCCAAATGGAGTAGGCCCTGGAGCAACGCCTGGTTAATACCTCTTGAGCCCAGAGGTGTTTTCGTCTTTTCCTGTCTGTGATGGTGTGTGGCCCCTTGACAGAGTCCAATTTTATAAAATTTGGAGTAAGTCTAAATTAGATAAACTTCACATCACAATGTTAATTGGGGTGTGGGAAGAAGCAATAGAAAAGAAGTTGAATAGAAATAATCATCCTGCCTTAACATTTGTATTGATTATAAAGAGAAACAACACATAAAGGAAGGAAAACTCACACATAAACGAAGGAAAACTCATAAAGTTTGTGTCCCCTTCATCCTGTGATAAGAAGTCGGCATATTTGTTTTCTGTGCCTGAATGATGTACTAGCTGAAAGCTACATGGCTGCATTAAGAGATACTACTGCATATTACCTGGGTTATGCTGTATAATTGAGTTCAGCCAGTGGAGTGGGGCATGGTCAGTTACTAGGTGGAAGGGCTGTCCCCACACATAATTGCTTAAGGCATCAATGGCTCATTTCACTTCCAGGGCCTCCTTCCCATTGATCAATTAGGCTACCTTCTGTGGGAACAACTTCCTGCTGAAATAGAGAACAGGGTGATCTCCTCCTCCAGATTTTGAGTCTGACATAAGACACATCTCTTTGGAGAATAAAGGACTTTTAGAAGTCTGATTGGAATTCTCCTGGCTGCTGAGTCAATGGGTCTTTTAGTGCCCTAAATGCCTTGTCACGGCTTTTAGTCCAATGGACCTTTTTGGGTGCAGTGTCTTTAACCAGCCTGTCAAAGGGGCAGCCACGGTAGTGAAGTTTGCGATGAATGGTGGATAGTACACTGCTAATCCCATAAAACCACCGGACTTGCTTCTTTGTGGAAGGGACAGGGCAGCTCACTAGGGATTGGAGTTCTTTCAACAAAGATTGTAGCTGCGTTGTCTGCCCTTCCCCTCCACGGCATACCCTAGGTAAGTGACTTCTTGGTTGGCCAGGCAACATGGCTTGGCCACCTAACCTGCCTCTTTGAGAGCTCGTCATACCGCAGCAACATGCTTCATATGCTTCACCCAGCTCTCACTGTAGATGATATTGTCAATGTAGGTGGCTGCGTAGGATGTATGTGGCCACTCCGTCCATCAGTGGCTGGAAAGTGGCAGCGGCCCTGTGAAGTCCAAAGGGCTTGGATTTAAACGGATATACTCCATCACAGGGAGTTTGTTCAGTTGTTGTGGAGATATTTGCTTTTATATTTAATTTTTTTTTTTTTTTTGCATTATTAAACCTGTTTTTGTTTTTTTGCCTATTTGTTTTTTATTATTATAATTCTTTCTTTGTGGGGCATGTTTTTTTAATGTAACTATATAAAATGTGGGGAAACACTAAACTGGATGAATTTCACACCAAAAGCTAATTTGAAAAATTAATATGAATTAGAGTCGTTGAGTCACAGAGTTTAAGACCACACAGGATGACCGTATCCTCTAGACTGACCTTCTTAAAAGGAGATTGAATAGAAATAATCTCTCAATCTTTACTGTTTTATTGATGATAAAGAGAAATAAAACATTTACCAACACTTACCAAAAATATGTATTTATTTCTCTTTAAATTTTAGACAAACGAGATCAAGAAATAAGTAAGTGTCTTTATCCTTCCTCTGACAAGATACTTTTTGTACCAATTTGGATCCTCATGTGGGAGTTTGTTTAATTGTCTGGAGGTATTTGTTTTAAAATTGAACTTTTAAAATATTCGCAATATGAAACCTTTTGTTTGTTTTCTTTGCTTGCTTTTTTATTATTATTATCATTCTTTTAGCAGAATGTGGGGTATGTTTTCAAATGTAACTTTATAAAATGTGGGGAAAAACTCAACTGGATGAATTTCAGTTCACACCAAAAGCTAATCTGAAAAATTGATAAGCAGTAGATTTGTAGAGTCACAGAGTTTAAGAGCAGAACAGATGACCAGATCCTCTAGTTTGACCTTCTTAAAAGGAAATTGAATAGAAGTAATTTCTCAGCCTTTACTGTCATACTGATGACAAAAAGAAATAAAATATAAGAAAAGGGAAATACCTGGTGACCCATCTGTGCCTAGGGTAGGCCACCTGTAAATTCCAAGGTCAGGGCAGGCTGCAAAAGGAGAGCAGATTCTCCCAGACTGGTGGGTGACACTGCAGTTAGATTCCCCAACCAGTTATTAACAGTGCTTCTTATCCCCCACACTGATTATCATGAAGCTACAACAGGAAACACAAAGCCCCCTTTATTGCATTTCAGTCTCTGGCCCCCAATTAGCAACTAGGTCTAGTAAAGAGAGAAGTGATTCAAACTCTATTCCCTTTACCAAAAATGTTCTCCTGATCCCGAATGGGTCAGCACATTACCAAATCAATATGTTTGGATCTTACCCGAAATACCACGCTGCCACCAATCCTTCAGGAACTAAAACTAAAGGTTTATTTAAAAAGATGGCCAAATGGCCAAAGCAATCAGATAGATAAAAATGACTTAAAAGTCCATAGATATTAGATTCTGAATAGAACTGTGGAATTGCAGGCTCGTACAGTCCCTCTGTTATACCTCCAGTACCTGGAGGGGTCTCAGTCCTTTGTTTCACAGCTTCAGTTGTAGATGAGTTGATCCAGAGGTGGGAAGCAGGAATGAAGACAAGATGGGGATGGTGCAGCTGCCTTTTATGTCCCTTTGCCATGCGGCTTGTCCCAAACACAGCCACACAGCACATGGCATGGAAAAGATTCAGATTCCCCTGTCCATAGGCACGTTCTTACATGTCCTGGTGACTCATAAGTTGTAGCCCCTGGGTTCTTTCACTGGGCTCATTGTACCTCTGAGTTCCCTGCATGGGCCATTAAACAGGCTTAGTGCTGCTGCCATCATGTCTGGGGTGTCACCCAGAAACCCAGCACAAGTTTGAAATACAAATATACCAGACATCTTTAGACTCATAATACAAGACTGAGACATACATAGAAACGTGCTTCTCAATCTCAGCGAATCATGCCTTTTCCATTGGTACGTGACATGGCATATCTTGTACGAATGATTGTCATTTAGCAATATTGATATCAATAATATTATAAATGGTCACTCCTAATCTAGACATCATCACACCTAACAAGCAATACATGTATTTCTGTTTATTCTCTAGGGAAACGAGATCTAGAAATTGGTAAGTGTCATTGTCCTTCCTCTGACAAGAATTTCTTTTGTACCAAATTGGATCCTCATGTGGGAGTTTGTTTAATTGGTGTGAAATTGTTTGCTTTTAAATTCCACTTTTAAAATGTTGTTGCAATATTTAACCTGTTTTTGTTTGTTTGTGTGCTTGCTTTTCGTTATTATTGTTTCTTTGGTTGGGGGGTTAATGTCACTTGAAAAAATGTGGGGAGACTCAAAACTGGATACATTTCACACCAAAATCGAATTTGAAAAACTGATAGAGTCACAGAGTGTAAAACCAGAAGGGATCATTGGATCCTCTATCGTCTGATGTCCTGAAGAAGAGGTTGATTTCTCTCAGCCTTAACTATCATATTAATGATAAAGGGAAATAAAACATAAGAGAAAGCAAACGCCTAGCAAACAATGTGTGTTTCTGTTTAATTTTTAGGCAAAGATGTAGAAATTGATAAGTGTCATTAACCTTCCTCTGGCAAGAAATTTTCATACGAAATCCTCATGTGGGAACTTGTTTAATTATTGTAGAGTTGTTTGCTTTTAATTTTAACTTTTAGAATTTTGTTGCAATATTAAAACTCTTTTTATTGTTTGCTTGCTTTTAATTATTCTTTTTTTAGGGGAGTATTATTGTAACTTTATAAAAAGTGGGGAAAGACTAAACTGGATAAATTTCCCCCCAAAAGCTAATTTGAGCAATTGAAAAGCAATAGTGGTATAGAGTCACTGAGTTTAAGAGCAGAAGGAACCACTGGATCCTCTAATCTGGCATTTTGAGGACAAGTTTGATATCCCTCAGCTTTCACTGTCGTACTGATGATACAGAGAAATAAATAATAAAAAAGGGAAACAGCTATCAAAGATATAATAATTTTTATGCAAAGAAGAAATAGATATTGTTGTGTTATTATCCTTCCTCTAACAAGAAATACTTTGTGCAAAATTGGATCCTGATGAGGGAATTTGCTTCATTGTTGTGGAGTTGTTTGCTTTTAAATTTTCCTTCTTTTTTCTTTTCTTTTTTTTTTGAGCAGTGGGGGTTGTTTGTTTTATGTAATTTTATAAAATTTGGGAAAAGAACAAACTGGATGAATCTGACACCAAAAGGTAATTTGAAAAATTGATGATTTTGATTCACAGAGTTTAATAGCTGAAGGGAACACTGGATTCTCTAATCTGACCTCCTGAAGAGGAGGTTTAATAAAAATAATCTTTCAGCCTTAATGTCATACTGAAGATAAAATGAAATAAAGGGAAACTTCTAACAAACATTTTTTTTTCTTTCTTTCTTTCTTTAATGGGAAACACAATGCAGAAAATGGTAAGCCTGTTTCTCTGCCCTCTGGTGAGAAAAGTTTTATATAATGTTGTGATACCTCATATGGGTGATTTGTTTCTTTAATTTCTGAAGTTGTTTCATTTTTAGAGTAACTTTTTAAAAGAAATTAGGGAAGGACAAACCTGAGGATTTACAAACCAAAATGTAATCTGAAGTGTTTTAATGAACAAAAAATGAGTTGTAAGCTCGCATCTTTACCTTAATACTGACAACTTAGTACAAAAGAACTTTAGCTTGTAAAAGAAGAAAGTTATACCTGAGGTTTGACAGTATGTGGATAAGCCCTATCAAAAGTGCCACTGCGGTAACACAGTTAATAAATGCTTTGTTTTTGCACAGACAGGAAAGAAATTCAGAGTTATTTTCCAGCTTTAAAACTAAGCTTATTCTGAGTCATGAGAGCAAAAAATTATTGGTTGTCAAATATTTCTGCCTGACTTCCATATAACTCAGACACAGCCCTCCACACCCCCGTGAATTTCAACCCTTTACTGTATATTAATGCAGAAGGAAGTTCTCAATAATCATTAATATTTCTTTCCATATTTTTAAAGGGAAACTTATGGCAGCATTTGGTAAGTCTCCTTTCCTCTCTCTCCACAACTATAACGTTCTACATAACTGTATCTTGATCAGCTGGGGGTTTTGGTTTGTTTGTGCGTGCACACGTCTTGATTTATTCCTTTAATGTGAGGTAAGGTTAAAACTGATAATTTTCACACCAAAAGATAATTTGGAAAATGCAATAAACAATTAAAAGAAAGAGGTTTAAATCGAAATGAGCTCTCAGTCTTAACTTTAATACTGACAGTACTGAGAAATGAGATAGAAGAGATAAATGTCATATAAATAAAATAGGGATTTGAATAGAAATAATCACTCATTCCTTACCTTAATAATAAAAACCTAATGTAATGTCGTGGAAAAGAATCACACAGTTACATTTTAGAGTTGGATAGGGTGCAGCTTTAATTGTGACACAGACACAATCAAATAACCATAGCTATGGGGAATACTATAGCCATAGGGAAAACCCAGGTGGTTATAGGGAAGTCAAGCAGCATGTCTGGATGCTGGGCAAATGTACTTAGAATCACAGAATCATAGAATATTAGTGTTGGAAGGGACCTCAGGAGGTCATCTAGTCCAACCCCCTGCTCAAAGCAGGACTAACCTCACCTATATCATCCCAACCAGGGCTTTGTCAAGCCTCAGCTTAAAAACGTCTAAAGATGGAGATTCCACCACCTCCCTAGGTAACCCATTCCAGTGCTTCACCACCCTCCTAGTGAAAAACTTTTTCCTAATGTCCAACCTAGACCTCCCGCCCTGCAACTTGAGACCATTGCTCCTTGTTCTGTCATCTGCCACTGCCGAGAACAGCCTAGTCCCATCCTCCCTGGAACCCCCTTTCAGGTAGTTTAAGGCCGCTATCAAATCCCCCGTCACTCTTCTCTTTTGCAGACTAAACAAGCCCAGTTCCCTTAGCCTCTCCTCATAAGTCCTGTGCTCCAGCCCCCTAATCATTTTGGTTGCCCTCCGCTGCACTCTCTCCAACTTGTCCACATCCTTTTTGTAGTGGGGGGCCCAAAACTGGACACAATATTCTAAATGCGGCCTCACCAATGCCGAATAAAGGTGAATAATCACTTCCCGCAACCTGCTGGCATTGCCCCTCCTAATGCAGCCCAATATGCTATTAGCCTTCTTGACAACCAGGGCACACTGCTGACTCATATCCAGCTTTTTATCCACCGTTACCCCCAGGTCCTTTTCTGTAGAGCTGCTGCCCAGCTCGTCAGTCCCCAGTCTATAGCTGTGCATGGGATTCTTCCTTCCTAAGTGGAGGACTCTGCACTTTTCTTTGTTGAACCTCATTAGATTTCTTTTGGCCCACTCCTCCAGTTTGTTTAGGTCACTCTGTATCCTATTCCTACCTTCCAAGGTATCTACCACTCCCCCCAGCTTAGTGTCATCCGCAAACTTGCTGAGGGTGCAATCTACCCCATCCTCCAGATCATTAATAAAGATGTTGAACAAAACCGGCCCCAGGACCGAACCCTGGGGAACTCCGCTTGTGACCGGTTGCCAGCTAGACATGGAGCCATTGATCACTACTCGTTGAGTCCTATGCTCTAGCCAGTTCTCTATACATTTTATGGTCCATTCATCCAATCCATACTTCTTTAACTTGCTGATAAGAATACTGTGAGAAACCGTATCAAAAGCTTTGCTAAAGTCAAGGTATATCACATCCACCGCCTTCCCTACATCCACAGAGCCAGTCACCTCATCATAGAAAGCAATCAGGTTGGTCAGGCATGACTTTCCCTTGGTGAATCCGTGTTGACTGTTCCTGATCACCTTCCTCTCTTCCAAGTGCCTTAAAATGGATTTCTTAAGGACCTGCTTCATGGTTTTTCCAGGGATTGAGGTGAGGCTGACCGGTCTGTAGTTCCCTGGATCCTCTTTCCTCCCTTTTTTGAAGATGGGCACTATATTTGCTTTTTTCCAGTCCTCAGGGACCTCCCCGTTGCCACGAGCTTTCAAAAATAATAGCCAATGGCTCTGAAATCACCTCAGCCAACTCCCTCAGCACCCTTGGGTGCATTGCATCCAGCCCCATGGACTTGTGAATGTCCAATCCTTCTAAATAGTCTTGAATCCATTCCTTCAGCACTGCGGGATGTACGCCTCCTTCCCATTCTGTGCCACCCAGTACAGCAGTCTGGGAGCTGATCTTGTCTGTGAAGACAGAGGCATAAAAGGCATTGAGTACCTCAGCTTTCTCCACATCCTCCGTCACTAGGTCGCCTCCCTCATTCTCTAAGGGGCCCACACTTTCCCTAATCTTCCTCTTGTTGGCAACATGCCTGTAGAAACCCTTCTTGTTCCCCTTCACGTCCCTTGCTAGCTGCAACTCTAATTGTGCTTTGGCCTTCCTGATTTCATTCCTGCACGTTCGAGCAGTGTTTATATAATCCTCCCTAGTCATCTGACCAAGCTTCCACTTCTTGTAAGCTTCTTTTTTGCGTTTAAGTTAGCCAAGGACATCTTTGTTAAGCCAAGCTGGACGCCTACCATATTTGCTATTCTTTCTGCACATCGGGATGGTTTGCTCTTGTGCCCTCAATAGGGTCTCTTTAAAATACAGCCAGCTCTCTTGGGTTCCTTTCCCCCTCATATTAGTCTTCCAGGGAATCCTGCCCATCAGTTCCCTGAGGGAGTCAAAGTCCGCTTTTCTGAAGTCCATGGTCCGTATCCTGCTGTTCTCCTTTCTTCCTTTCGTCAGGATCCTGAACTCAACCATCTCATGGTCACTGCTGCCTAGGTTGCCACCCACTTCTACTTCCCCTACCAAATCTTCCCTGTTTGTGAGCAGTAGATGAAGAGAAGCACGGCCCCTAGTTGGTTGCTCCAGCACTTGCACCAGGAAATTGTCTGCGACACTCTCCAAAAACTTCCTGGATTGTTTGTGCTCTGCTGTATTGCTCTTCCAGCAGATGTCAGGGTGATTGAAGTCTCTCATGAGAATCAGGCCCTGTGAACTGGAAACTTTCCCTAGTTGAGTAAAGAAAGCCTCATCTACCTCATCCTCCTGATCTGGTGGTCTGTAACAGACACCCACCATGACATCACCCTTATTGTTCTTGCTTCTGAGCTTAACCCAGAGACACTCAACTGACTTATCTCCAGTTTCATACTGGAGCTCAGAGCAGTCATAGTGCTTTCTTACATACAGTGCAACTCCTCCCCCTTTCGCCCCTGCCTGTCCTTCCTGAACAGTTTATACCCATCCATGACAGCGCTCCAATCGTGAGAGTTATTCCACCAAGTCTCAGTTATTCCAATCATGTCGTAGTTTCTTGACTGTGCCAGGACTTCCAGTTCCTCTTGCTTGTTTCCCAGGCTTCTTGCATTTGTGTACAGGCACTTGAGATAAGTAGCCAACTGGCCAACTTTCACAGTCTGAATCGGGAGGCCTCCCCTGCTGCCCCCTCCTCCTTCTCATAGAATCATAGAATCATAGAATATTAGAGTTGGAAGGGACCTCAGGAGGTCATCTAGTCCAACCCCCTGCTCAAAGCAGGACTAACCTCTGCTATATCATCCCAACCAGGGCTTTGTCAAGCCGCAGCTTAAAAACCTCTAAGGATGGAGATTCCACCACCTCCCTAGGTAACCCATTCCAGTGCTTCACCACCCTCCTAGTAAAAAACTTTTTCCTAATGTCCAACCTAGACCTCCCTCCCTGCAACTTGAGACCGTTGCTCCTTGTTCTGTCATCTGCCACCACCGAGAACAGCCTAGCCCCATCCTCCCTAGAACCCCCTTTCAGGTAGTTAAAGGCCGCTATCAAATCCCCCTCATTCTTCTCTTTTGCAGACTAAACAAGCCCAGTTCCCTCAGCCTCTCCTCATAAGTCCTGTGCTCCAGCCCCCTAATCATTTTTGTTGCCCTCCGCTGGACTCTCTCCAACTTGTCCACATCCTTTTTGTATTGGGGGGCCCAAAACTGGACACAATATTCTAGATGCGGCCTCACCAATGCCGAATAGAGGGGAATAATCACTTCCCGTGACCTGCTGGCAATGCCCCTCCTAATGCAGCCCAATATGCCATCGGCCTTCTTGACAACCAGGGCACACTGCTGACTCATATCCAGCTTTTTATCCACCGTTACCCCCAGGTCCTTTTCTGCAGAGCTGCTGCCCAGCTCGTCGGTCCCCAGTCTATAGCTGTGCATGGGATTCTTCCTTCCTAAGTGGAGGACTCTGCACTTTTCTTTGTTGAACCTCATTAGATTTCTTTTGGCCCAATCCTCCAGTTTGTTTAGGTCACTCTGTATCCTATCCCTACCTTGCAGGGTATCTACCACTCCCCCCAGCTTAGTGTCGTCCGCAAACTTGCTGAGGGTGCAATCTACCCCATCCTCCAGATCATTAATAAAGATGTTGAACAAAACCGGCCCCAGGACCGACCCCTGGGGAACTCCGCTTGTGACCGGTTGCCAGCTAGACATGGAGCCATTGATCACTACTCGTTGAGCCCTATGCTCTAGCCAGTTCTCTATCCATTTTATAGCTCTTTCATCCAACCCAGACTTCTTTAACTTGCTGATAAGAATACTGTGAGAAACCGTATCAAAAGCTTTGCTAAAGTCAAGGTATATCACATCCACCGCCTTCCCTACATCCACAGAGCCAGTCACCTCATCATAGAAAGCAATCAGGTTGGTCAGGCATGACTTTCCCTTGGTGAATCCGTGTTGACTGTTCCTGATCACCTTCCTCTCTTCCAAGTGCCTTAAAATGGATTCCTTAAGGACCTGCTCCATGATCTTTCCAGGGATTGAGGTGAGGCTGACCGGTCTGTAGTTCCCCGGATCCTCTTTCCTCCCTTTTTTGAAGATGGGCACTATATTTGCTTTTTTCCAGTCCTCAGGGACCTCCCCCTGTTGCCACGAGCTTTCAAAGATAATAGCCAATGGCTCTGAAATCACCTCAGCCAACTCCCTCAGCACCCTTGGGTGCATTGCATCTGGCCCCATGGACTTGTGAATGTCCAATCCTTCTAAATAGTCTTGAACCCGTTCCTTCAGCACTGCGGGATGTACGCCTCCTTCCCATTCTGTGCCACCCAGTACAGCAGTCTGGGAGCTGATCTTGTCTGTGAAGACAGAGGCAAAAAAGGCATTGAGTACCTCAGCTTTCTCCACATCCCCCGTCACTAGGTCGCCTCCCTCATTCTTTAAGGGGCCTACACTTTCCCGAATCTTCCTCTTGTTGGCAACATGCCTGTAGAAACCCTTCTTGTTCCCCTTCACGTCCCTTGCTAGCTGCAACTCCAATTGTGCTTTGGCCTTCCTGATTTCATTCCTGCACGTTCGAGCAGCGTTTTTATAATCCTCCCTAGTCATCTGACCAAGCTTCCACTTCTTGTAAGCTTCTTTTTTGCGTTTAAGTTCGCCAAAGACTTCTTTGTTAAGCCAAGCTGGACGCCTACCATATTTGCTATTCTTTCTGCACATCGGGATGGTTTGCTCTTGTGCCCTCAATAAGGTCTCCTTAAAATACAGCCAGCTCTCTTGGGTTCCTTTCCCCCTCATATTAGCCTCCCAGGGAATCCTGCCCATCAGTTCCCTGAGGGAATCAAAGTCCGCTTTTCTGAAGTCCATGGTCCGTATCCTGCTGTTCCCCTTTCTTCCTTTCATCAGGATCCTGAACTCGACCATCTCATGGTCACTGCTGCCTAGGTTGCCACCCACTTCTACTTCCCCTACCAAATCTTCCCTGTTTGTGAGCAGCAGGTCAAGAGAAGCACGGCCCCTAGTTGGTTGCTCCAGCACTTGCACCAGGAAATTGTCAGCGACACTCTCCAAAAACTTCATGGATTGTTTGTGCTCTGCTGTATTGCTCTTCCAGCAGATATCAGGGTGATTGAAGTCTCCCATGAGAATCAGGCCCTGTGAACTGGAAACTTTCCCCAGTTGAGTAAAGAAAGCCTCATCTACCTCATCCTCCTGGTCTGGTGGTCTGTAACAGACACCCACCACGACATCACGCTTATTGTTCTTGCTTCTAAGCTTAACCCAGAGACACTCAACTGACTTATCTCCAGTTTCATACTGGAGCTCAGAGCAGTCATAGTGCTCTCTTACATACAGTGCAACTCCTCCACCCTTTCGCCCCTGCCTGTCCTTCCTGAACAGTTTATACCCATCCATGACAGCGCTCCAATCGTGAGAGTTATTCCACCAAGTCTCAGTTATTCCAATCATGTCGTAGTTTCTTGACTGTGCCAGGACTTCCAGTTCCTCTTGCTTGTTTCCCAGGCTTCTTGCATTTGTGTACAGGCACTTGAGATAAGTAGCCGACTGGCCTACTTTCACAGTATGAATCGGGAGGCCTCCCCTGCTGCCCCCTCCTCCTTCTGCTTCCTTGCGGTGTCCCTCTTCCCCACTAACCTTCGGGCTTAGGTCCCCGTCCCCCGTCGAAACTAGTTTAAAGCCCTCCTCACTAGGTTAGCCAGCCTGTCTGCGAAGATACTCTTCCCTGTCTTCGTTAGATGAATCCCGTCTCTTCCTAGTAGTCCTTCTTCCTGGAACAGCATTCCATGATCGAAGAATCCAAAGCCCTCTCTTCGACACCACCTGCGTAACCACGCATCTACTTCCACAATGCGACGGTCCCTACCTGGGCCTTTTCCCTGAACAGAAAGGATGGATGAGAACACCACTTGCGCTTCAAACTCCTTTACCTCTTTTCCCAGAGCCACATAGTCCTCAGTGATCTGCTCAAGATCATTCTTGGCAGTGTCATTGGTGCCCACGTGGAGAAGCAGGAAGGGGTAGCGGTCTGAGGACTTGATAAGTTTTGGCAGTCTCTCCGTCACATCCGTAATCCTAGCTCCAGGCAAGCAGCACACTTCTCTAGTTTCCCAGTCTGGACGGCAGATGGATGACTCCGTCCCCCTTAGGAGGGAGTCCCCGACCACCATCACCCTTCTCTTCCCCTTTGGAATGGTGGTCGTGGAACCCCCATCCCTAGGAGAATGCATCCCTTGCCTTCTGATCAAACAGGTCTCCTTCTGATCCATTCCCTCTGAAGGGTCCTCCAAATCATTCTCCGCCGTAGTACTTGTGCAGAGAGGATGAAAACGATTCCTTACTTCTATCTGCATGGTGGGCACATGGGCTCTCTTTCTTCGGGAGGTCACATGCTGTCAATTTTCTTCCCCGTTCTTCAGTTTTCCCTGCCCGGCCTTCTCTGAATCTTCCTTACACTGTGCCTGTGCCTGATGGTGAAAGACATCGTTTTCTGTAATGCAACGCAGAGTTGACATTTGGGTCTCTAGTCCTTTAACCTTCTCTTCCAATAAGGAAACCAGCCTGCACTTGGTACAGATGAAGTCATCTCTATCCTGTGGAAGGAAGACAAACATAGCACATCCAGTGCAGGTGACAATAGTGGATTGCTCCCTCTCCATATCTCTGCTCTGAGAGCCTCCTCAGATGCTCAATTTCCTGCTCAGTAACGTCTGAAAGGCAAAAACCTGCAGTGCCCTCTCTCCGCAGGCGAACTCCCCCCTCTAGCACAGCACACCCAACACAGCTCCCCTCACTTAGCACTCACCTGGGCACCTCCCGGACAGATCCCAGGCAAACTCCCTCCTTCTCCTTCTGTTAGCCGCCCCTCTGTTCGCCGCTGGCTACCAGTTACAAAAGACTTATATAGGGGTTGCTTAGGTTCATTTACATGTTGATTGCATAGTGGAATTTGATTAACCGTTTATACTTAACAGGAAAGACAATTATATGTACAATGGGGTATGCCAGATGTTTTCACAGGAAAGACCAAAGAGTCACTTGATTATACAATGTGGTTATCAGGTACCTGGCTATCACCCGGAGATGGGTGGCTACACAATACATGTTAAAATGCTAATTTGTATGGAGTAAGTTCCTATGGGGCCGGGTAGACAGGGGGGCATGTACCGATACTTATCAGAACAGGAGATGTCTGTTCACAGACTTCAAAAGGGCTAGAGTTCACAAAAGGAGTTTGCATTTAAATTGTGGTCCTGAGACATCCTGTGGGATTTTAGCATCTTTATCTCAGTCTTAGTTTGGGGCATCCTGTCAATAATTTAACCTGAGGGCTTCCATCACAGTTCAGGCTACCCACTTTCAGGCCAGGCCTTCTATGACCAGTTTCAGGCCAGGCAGTCTATAATCAATTCTATGATTAATTCTTTGATTCCACAGTAATGAAAACATGTAATATATAAAAGAAGGGGGAAATGAACCTTTTCACCTTTGTGGTAAGACATGAGTCTCTCTCAATAGATTTGTTTCTACTAACCAGAGAAAGAGCAAATACCCAAATTATTTTATCTAAGTATACATATTTTTAATTTAACTTTTCTTCATAATTGTAAATCTTTTCAAATAATTATTATGTCTCTGACCCTGTAAAGATTCATGAACTTAAAGTAACATAGAAAACTAGCTTTGCAAAATATTTTAAAAATTCACAAAAGTTTTCAACTGCTTGAAAAGGACCTATTTGTCTGGTTGGGAGTATTTTGATTTTTTTTAAAATTCTGATCAACACTGTGTTTATTAAAATAAAAACTTTATAAATTAATAAAAAGATATTTCACAGAATGTATCTGATTAAAAAAAGCCCCTCATAAAATATTTCAAAAAATCAAAAATGTTCATAATATACTGACAATCTTTTGACAACAAACAAACAAAAAATCCACAAACCATATTTTTCTGAAAAAGCCCATTTTTTCAAACAAAAATTATTATTTATTATTATTTTTCTAGATTTCATGTGTTATTTTATGTATCTGAGTAGAACCCTTTGAATTCAATGGAACTACTCCGATACATGGAAGCATACAAATAGAGGGTTAGAAGGAACTTTAAGAAGTCATCGACTCCAGCCCCCTGCACTGAGGCAGGACCAAGTAAACTTAGACCATCCCTGACAGCTGTTTGTCCAACGTGTTCTTAAAGACCTCCAGTGCCAGGGATTCCACAACCTTCCTTGGAAGCCTGTTCCATGGCTTAATTACCCTTATAGTAAGAAAGATTTTCCTAAAATCTAACCTAAATCACAGGAAACTGTGATCATAAGTGTTAATAGTTACAGAGGTAATGGGACTTCTTATAATAGAAAAGTCTTTTAAATGTGTAGTCACTAGAGGAATGTCTTCACTGCGGAGTTAGTCCTGGTAATTTGCACCCGGGTCTAAGCAACTGGGTTAGTGTTGCCCAGATATGACTGTCCCCACTGCAAAGCCCTACCCAAGTCATGCCCGTGTTGCTTTGTCCAACTGTGTGAGGGGCTAGGACTTCTAGGGGGATGTCCTATGGTACTTAGCACCACTCTGCGTTATGAATTCTTTCTCAGTGTATTGTGAGAGAACTTGTCTGTCCTTCCTGGGCTCTTGTGCAGAAGTGATCTTAGCCAATCAACTCAGAATAGTAACCACTTCTGGCCTGGCAAACACCACACATCTGCCTGCAGCCCTGTTCCAGCCAGTGGCAAGGTATGGAACCAACTTGGAATGAGGAATTGCTCCAGCTGTTGGTGTTAATGCAACTCTCATTTCACAACCAGAAGGCAGATGTAGGGCATGAGACAAGGTGCAGGACATTTCAGAAGCAGCTTGTCACTCTGGGAAGGCGGTGGCATGACTTGCTGAGGAGATCATGCAGACATGAAGCTGTGAAGATAGCTAATGTGGGTTTTAATAGCTGTGGATTCCTCCTTTGCTGACCGGTAGATCTAGAGCAGGAGAACAGGAACAGAACAATGGGAGCTACATTATCAAGCAGATCTGAGATGACCAGCAGTGGGTCCAGAACTTCTGCATGAAGAAGGCTGCATTTCTGGTGCTGTGTGAAGAGCTTGTCCCGACCTTCAGCTCCAGGACCT
This sequence comes from Emydura macquarii macquarii, assembly GCF_026122565.2. Taxonomy (NCBI): domain Eukaryota; kingdom Metazoa; phylum Chordata; order Testudines; family Chelidae; genus Emydura; species Emydura macquarii. The sequence goes on from NW_027133402.1 coordinate 60,895, forward strand.
TTTATTAGTGATGGTCTTAACATTATTTCAGGCTGTGCTAACACTAGATGTTCTCCACTTGCTGGAAATTCTGGAATGGAAGAGAGAGGACTTGTTCCAAGCTTCTGGCAGAAAAGCATCCATCTATGCCATGGAGGTCTTTCACCACCTGGTGACTGATGGGCAGATTAATCACTGTAGAGGACCAGTGAGCCACAAGAATTGGGGGGAGTGTAGGAAGTTTGCTCTGCCTAGAAAACTGACCGTTTGATGCAAACATAAACAGGCTGCTGAACTAAGATGCAGCAGTCTAGAACCACCACAGATGGGCTCTGCAGCCCCATCCACCTTACACCTGTGGCAGCTGGACACAAGATCTGGAATAGTGAGAAACATTGAAGGTGCGTTGCACTTTATACTGCCAAGGGCATTCCATGGGGCTTAATATCTAAGCTGCCTCCAGAAATGTTGTAATGCTAGTGTCAGTGTGAAATCATAGAATGTGTGGCTGGAAGGAACGTCAAGAGAGCATCTAGTTCAGCTCCTTGATCTGAGGCAGGATTAAATGCACTGTCATATACGCACATATGCTTCTGCTGCCCATTTCTCTACATTTCCAAGCACTGCTTGTACTGCTTTGCATGCCTGTAGCAGAGTGTACCAGAACACAGCACTGGTTTCGTGTTTATTTCCCCTGCCTGCATACACACTTGGAATCCATGTGACCAGGGAGGGGCGGGCAAGAAAGGAGGAAGAGGGAAAATGGAGGTTTTTTCTGACCTTACTTGAAACTTTATCAAAGTTGACCACCCCCACCCCCAGCATCCCTATGTCAGTAATGAGATTGGTTATAAACATTTTTAATATTTACCATAACAATACCAAATCTGGCAGCTTGCATCTTACCCAGCTACAGCAATGCTGGCCCCTCTTCTGCATCCTTCCTGTCCATTCTCCCATCTGCTCCCCGAAGAGGTCCTGGGACTCAGGCTTCAGGTCATTCTGGCTATGCTACAAAGCATGGAGCATTTGCTCTTGCTCCTCTGGTCCCGCTTTGCCTGATCCACCACCAGCACCATCCGTAGTCCAAAGCTCTTCCAGAGGGAAAGGGGGCTCTCTGCTTGGGGCAGTGCCAGGCACCTGGTCCAGCTCCTTGTAGAAAGGGCACATTCCCAGTGAGTTGTCAGACTGGGGGGATGTGATCCTTGCTTTTATGTAGTGTTGAGGGATTTGATTTTCTCCCCACACTGTGATTCCCTCTGAGAAATTCCCTTCTCTGCCAGCTTCTACGAGATATCCTTCTGCAACAACTGTTTTTGACTCCATCCCTCTGCAAATCATGGATATTACTGACCTTACACCAGAAGTCCACCGGATCTTCATATTAGTACCTGACCAGCTGGCAGCATGCTGGGAGGATGCTCTCCCAGATGGCATCTCTGTAGCAGCACTCTGGAAGTGCAGTAGAATTGTAGCAGACCAGACGTAATGGTCCAATGTATAGACCATCAGGGTCTATACATTGGAAGGTGGCTTCTGGTACAGAAGACAGGCGTAGGTAGTGACCAAGAAAATATGGCCCCGGAAGAACCGTGGGAAAGGACTGGAGGACTATCGGCATCTGAGATGACTAGCCTCCAGCCACACCACAAAGTACCCAGGTAACCAACCTTAATTAAAGTGGAATCTGGACTATAGCCTATACCCAAAGTCTTGCCAGCTAGCCTGAGTTTAACGGACCAGCAAACTTGAGTCAGAGTTTTTGTGTTTGAGCAATAAACAGCTTAGGGGAAGCAGCCAAGTAAGATCCTGGGCTAACTCTGCAGTGAAGATACACCCTGGGAGAGAGAGACTCATGCAGTTCAGTGGAGGTTCTGATGATTTATATCACAGGATACTTCTGGAAAACTTATAACTTTATTTTTCCCTCACTGTAATAGTTTGTACAATATTGAATCATGAAATACTTGTTGAGATCAGCTCTCATCTTGAATTATGTGCTTGGTTTTAGGGTGGAGAAGACACATGGCACCTATAGAAGAAGGTAATTAATGATAGTATTTTATCAATGTCTATATATCAGTTCCCATGAGATAATGTTCCTCTTTTTCCTTGAATGTGGAAGTGGCCTTGTTAGTTCATTCCCCAGCATCCTGCATTTCACAGCACATCATGAGGTGAGGCAGGGCTGTGATTGTGTCCTAGCACACCACAATGATCTGTAGCATATTGCAGCTACTCTTCCTGCCTCTCCACTGCCTACATGGGCTCTGCACCCGACAGAGATTTGCGAGAGCAGCTTCCACTCATTGTACAGAGCCAGTGGGAAATGCAGCTCCACAACCACTAGCTCAGGGGGAGTTTGTTTTCTCTCCAGGTTCTGATGGCCTGTCTCCAATGCCGCTCTGTTTCTTCTTTCATCTTCTCTATGGAGGAAGCCAGTAGCTCTGCAGTGACCTCATGTTGACTTGGTGAGCAGGGAGTGTGTCTGTGGGTGATCCTTACTCCAATCCCAAGCAGAGGGATCGAGCCTTGATCACAGACAAAGGCTCTCCTGGCTCCAATACACAGATCCAGGGAGCTCCTGTGATCAGGCTGCTAAACTAGGATGCAGCAGAATAAAACCAGCACAGACGGGCTCTGCAACCTGGGATCTTGTCTCTTTTCTCTTCTCTCCAACTACCATGATACCAGAATTCTCCTGTCCCTGCTAAACAGGACATCACTTTAGTCTCCCATCACTAGCGTGGCCCTCTCTTTCTTTCCACCAGCCACCTACTCCACAGCTCCCCCCACACATCGCTTCTTCCTCATTTAACTAGGAGCCCTTCCCCTGTGTTAATCCCTCCTTCATGCTCATGTACTTTTGTGTTGCAACTGCTGCTGAGCAGTGCAATTCTGGGCATGTTCAATCCTGCTCCTGTTTGGCCCGTTGCTGTCCAAGGACTGACATTTCAGAGCAGGCAGGAAACCAGCGGGAGGGAGGCCCCAAACCAAAGTCCAGCTCAGGGGCTGCAGGGACACAGTGAGATTCAATCTGGTGAGGGAGAGGGGAGCTCTGTCAATGTTCACTGAGTTGTACAATCTGCCAGGGCCCTCAGAGTCTCCAGGCCCCTCCGTGGAGAGAGATCGGGGCAGGGGGGGAAGATTCCAAGACCCAGGCTGTGCCCAGCTGATTCTTTCACTCTGTGACTCACTCGTCTCTGCCAGGCAGTGACTCTCCCCAGCACTTTGCTGAGATCTGAGCTGACAGGTAAATCCTGGAGGAAGGAGATTTCCTGATTCATGCTCCAGGCGGGGCAGATTCTGTCACTGACACCATCAAACCCTCCCCCAGGGCTGAGCTCTGCCCCTAACGCTCTGATTCTCTCTCCCCAGTGAATGTGACTCTGGATCCAGACACGGCTCATCCCGAACTCGTCCTGTCTGTGGATGGGAAAAGTGTGAGATGGGCAGGCACACGGCAGGATCTGCCCGACAACCCTGAGAGATTTGACACTGTGTGTTGTGTGCTGGGATGTGAGGGATTCACCTCGGGGAGACATTGCTGGGAGGTGGAGGTGGGGGATGGGAGATACTGGGATGTGGGGGTGGCCAGAGAGTCTGTGAGAAGGAAGGGATGGATCAGACTTAGCCCTGAGGGGGGATCTGGGCTCTCACCTCCCCAGTGACCCCCCTGCCCCTGCGCCGGGTCCCCAGCAAGATCCGGGTGTGTCTGGACTGTGACCGGGGGCAGGTGACATTTTTCGATGCTGGTGACCAGGCCCCGATCTTCACTTTCCCGCCGGCCTCTGTCCCTGGGGGGAGAATCCGCCCCTGGTTCCGGGTGTGGCCAGGATCCCAGCTCAGGCTGTGTCCCTGAGACACTGGGGACCCTCCCTAGACCCACACACCCTAGTCTCTATGACCCTGGAGGACTCCCATCTACCCAGTCCCAGGCCCTTCATCTCTATGATCCCTGGAAGCTCCTTCCCCCTCCGTGCAGCACCAGGTATAGGAGGGGGAGGAGGGTGAAGAACCCCTGGAGCTGCAGGGGGAGCTGAGGGGCCCTGAGGGGCAGATGTGGGGCTGGGCAGGGGCAGAATTAACACCCGGGCTGGGGACAGGCAGACATGGGGGTGGTCGGACCCAGCATTAATTAATGAGGGTTTGGGGGGTTGGGAGAAGCTGGAAGCTCCGCAGCGGCAGGGAGGGTTTGTACAATCTGTGGGGTTAGATCTCACTGGGGCTCCCAGCCAGAGCTCCTGCCGCAGGCCACAGTCACCTTCCTCTGTCGCTGCAGGGCTGGCACCACAGGAATTGTCACACACACGCAGGGGATGGGCAGGGAGAGTTCAAAAATCATGACTTTTGATTCATGATTTTTAACTGCTGGGGGAAGGTTTGAACCAGAGCGAACAGAGGAAACAAGAGGAAAAGATAAAGTAAAACAAAACTGCCAGAGAATCCTCGAGAAAGGATGCAAAATAGCTATGAAAATAATGAGAGGAAAACATTCTGAAGAGGGGAACCAGCCAGAGGCAGCGAGAGGGGAAGGGATAAACCCAGGGATTGAATGGAGAACATGAGGGGCAATGATCTGTGACAGGGACCGAAGGAGAGTTGAAGAGAAACAGAGAAATCAACAGGATGGGAAATGAGGGCTAGAAAAATGGTGAGTAAAAAGGAACAGTATGAAAGCAAAGGGAGAAGAAAAGGGACAGAGAGATTTATAAAACATCCTGAAGATGAGACTGTCACTCATAAATTGCCCTTGACTTTGCTGCCATTTTAGTGTCATTAAAAAAATGTTCCCAAAATCTGCTGGTCTCTTTTCATTATTGTGGTTAGTGAAGCTGCTTCTCAGCTCCTTTTCATCATGCTGGGTATTTGTGTATTTAGGGTAAATAAAGCATCAAAGACAATTCTGGTTTGTTCTTTTTTAATTTTCCAGCTGCAATTGTGGGGAGGCAGAGCTGTGGGATTTGCTTCTCTTCCTGGTTATGTCACCCCAGCACCAGCAGCACTATACCTGCATGTGCCTATGATGAGAGCTCCGGTTTTACTGGGATATGTTGCTATCCAGCTTGTGCTCTGTCTCTTGTGCTGTCTATTATCATGTAAATCAGGAATTCCTCAGCTGTGCTCTGTGGAGAAGTGGCTGAATATGTGGTGCTGATTCTCCTCTTTGTTCCCACAGGCACTGAATTTATTCAAAGGTGGCAAAAGTGATATGAAATATGTTGTTCACATTTCTTCTGCCCATCAGGAATTGCCATGGGTTCCAGGGAGGTGTTCATGGGGTGGGACTGGCTCCCAGAGACAGTATCTGGGGGTTTGTCTACACTGGGATGCAGGTGTCTCTCTGCCATTGTACAATCTGTGTGTAGACCAGGCAAGTGAGGGTGTGGGGAGAGGTTAGGGGTCACTACAGTGAGGTGAAAGCATTACTTGCCTCATCTCCAGTAGGACAGTGTAATGAGATCATGACCTCAGGTTTGTGTTTGCACTAAGAAAACATAAATGTTGTGGTGGAAGGATCCTAAATTTAAAGTCCCCTGGTCTAACCTTTTATTTATTTATCGCTGAGAAAACAGTTCTGGGCAGATCCTCAGCTGATGTAAAGTTTCATTGCTGCACAGCACTGCTGAGATCTCCCCCAGCAAGTTTACAGTGCATTGAACAGCGCCTCTTCCGCAACACAACTACAACGGCTAGAACTGCATAAAGAGGAGCTGTAACTTCAGAAGTTGTTCAGTGGTCACGGGGTGAACCCGAGACTGGTGATCCAGATTATATTGTCTGTTTTTCAAGACTCTCTCTGTGTGGCCTCAGGCAAATCACTTCTATCTTCGAGTGATTGCTCATATGCTTTCCAATATAGGTGTGTGCGCGCCCCGTGCACAGATTCCTGGAACGTTTTTTCCCTAGCAAGCCCTGCAGGGCCAGCTCAGGTGCCCCCTGGAGTGCCGAGCTCATGTCGTGGTATAAAGGGCGCTGCTGGCCCCGCGGGTCCCCAGTTCCTTCTTTCCGCCTGTGACGGTTGCTGGAACTATTGCCTCTTGCTGTCTGCAAGTAGCACTCGTACCCTAGCTTGTTATTGACTCTTCTTTAGAGTTTAGTGTTAAGTAGTTGTTGATAGTGTTAATAGTTAAGTGTTAGAGATAAGTACCCCTGACGGGGTTCCTTTTCTTGGAGCCATGCCGGGCTCTTCAGGCTTTAAGAACTGCGACCTCTGTGCTAAAGCCTTCCTGGTCAGTGACCCACACGACCGTTGCCTCCGGTGCCTCGGGGAGCAACATAGACGAGACAAGTGCCGGATCTGTAAGTCCCTCAAGCCTCGGACTCAAAAAGAAAGAGACGCGAGGCTGAAGGCGATTTTGATGGAGTCAGCGCTCTGACCAGCGTCCAAGCCATCTCGATCACTGTCGGCACCGAGTGTATCGTCGGTGCGGAGCGCCCCTCCACCGGCACCGTCCTCAGCACCGACACAGGCACCGAAGGTGCCAAAGAAGACAGCACGGTCCCTGACCGCACCTAAGGACTCCTCCCTGCTACCGCAGCAAGAAGCGAGTAAGGAGACACCCCAGCCACGGGCCGTGGAGATTTCTCCGGCCCCAGTGTCTCCATGCGGGTTGCCTCCCCCAACTCCTGTGGGTGGGGTAGTGCACCTGCAAGGGCCGTCGACGCCGGAGGCGTTTACTGCGGCACGAGCCCTCATGGCCATGCCTACGCCTCCGTCCCCTCCTCGGCCGAGGGGCAAGGGACCTGCGTCTCGGGGCAAACCCGCGCTGGGTGGTCCCGGTGGGTGGAGACGTTCACAATCTAAGTCTCCATCCAGACGGTCACGGAGGGTGGAGAGCGTCGGCTTCCCTCCGAGCTCCGACTCTAGGTCGTCGAGCAACTCGGCATCGCAGCACCATGGGCAGTCCCGAGTACATCGCTGGAGTCGCCCTCGGTCCAGCTCCGACCCCGGCAAGGGCCGCAGTTCGGGCTCGCAAACTCCGGTGCGGAGCCCGTCCCGGCACCAGTCCCGGTCCCGGTCTCTGTCCAGGATATCAGGGGACAGCAGCCCACGACCAGCGGCACCAAAAATCAGGGAGCCTCCTTCCATGCCGACCCCGGTCGTTATGTCGACGCCGATGGGCCCAGCACCTATGGGCCCGGCGCCGATGGCTTGGAGGACAGAGTCTCCTCAGCATCACCACCGCCGGCACCGCTCCTGCTCTAGAGGGGGTAAGCAGCACCGCAAGTCATCTCGATGTAGGGGCAGGTCCTCTACGTCGTCGTCTTCCCCGGTCTCGTCCTCCCGCCGGCACCGCAGACGTCGGCACCGGTCGACATCGTCATCGTCCAGCCGCTCTCCACGTCGGAGTGGCAAGCGACGCATGGGAGGTTCTGGAGGCAAGCGGGCTACGGGACAGCAGCCACTTCCCTTGCAGGCACCGGGTTGGAGCCAAGGGCCATGGCAGTGGCCATACTGAGGACCGTGGAATGCTCCTATGGCCCAAGGGTCAGTGTCCCTACAATCTGCGGTGGCCCCTCCGGTACCCCCACTCCCTAAAACACAGGTCTCAGAGGAGGATTCTGAGCCAGGGGAGGGACCCTCCACTGGACCCATACCTCCATCCTCCTCCTCATCCCCGGATGATGCGGCGGCCAGGGATCACAGGGCTCCCCTGTTTGATTTCCACGCCCATCAGGACCTCCTGAAAAGGGCAGCTGAGAACTTGGGCATGGAGTTTAAGCTCATGTCGGAGGAGGAGGACCCTCTCTTTGGGCCCTCAAGCTCTGTGGGGCCATCAAGGGCAAGCCTGCCAGTCCATGACAGGGTCATGAAGATCGCCAGGAACCTCTGGCAGACTCCTTCCTCCCTACCTTCCACTTCCAAGGGGGTAGAGAGAAAATACTATGTCCCCAAGGAACCTTTTGGGTTTTTATACAACCACCCTGCGCCAGGCTCTTTGGTGGTCGATGCAGCCAATCAAAGAGACCGCCAGGGGAACCAGGGGAATACTCCCAAAGACAAGGAGGGCCAGAAGCTGGACTTATTTGGGAGAAAAAAATCTACTCTACTGCAGCCTTGCAGTTTAGAGTAGCGAACCACCAGGCCCTGTTGGGCAAATATAACCTAAACCTCTGGGCCTCGATGCAAAGATTTGCAGCCACGTTACCGCCTGACCAAGCGGCGGATTTTGCCACGGTGTTGCAGGAGGGGGAGGCGGTGGCAACCGCGGCCCTGCAGTCTGCCAACGACGCGGCGGACACTGCTAGGAGGGCGATGGCCTCCGCTGTCGTCATGTGCCGCTGTTCTTGGCTTCAGGCGTCCGGCCTGTCCCAGGAGGTTCAACAGGCCATACAAGACCTGCCCTTCGACGGCTCAGGGCTCGTTTCAGAAAAGACAAATGAAAAGCTGCATGCCCTTAAGGACTCTCGGGCTACTCTGAAGTCCCTCGGGCTGTATACCCCCCAGGCCTCAAGACGGCAGTCCCAGCCTCAAGTCCAGAGGCAGCCGCCACCCCCACCTAGGCAGGCTCCCTGACCCGCCCAGCAGAGGAGAGGTCCCGAGCGCTATCGTGGGCCCAACAGAGGAGGCCAGCAAGGGTCCTCTGCTGGGGGCCAGCAAGGGCCTTCTAAAGAGGGTAATGTTAATAAACGTTTTTGACCCTGTGCAGGAGGGTAGTACTCTTCCTTCTCCCCGGGATCTTAACCGACCGTTTGCAGATAGGCTCTGTCCCTTCTTTACGGAATGGGAAGCCATTACTACGGACCGGTGGGTCCTAGAGGTGATCGCCAAGGGTTATACCCTCCAATTCATGGCTTTCCCCCCCCGACTCTCCCCCTAGGATCTCCCCCATCGGGGACCCTGCCCACGTTCAACTCCTGGTGCGGGAGATTGAGTCACTCCTGGAGCTGGGGGCAGTAGAGGAAGTCCCGGTGACCGAAGAGGGTCGGGGATTTTATTCTAGATATTTTTTGATCCCCAAGGTGAAAGGGGGCCTTAGACCCATCCTGGACCTACATCGTCTGAATAAGTATATCAGACGCATTAAATTCCGCATGGTTTCCCTGGCCACGATCATTCCGGTCCTAGACCCTGGGGACTGGTACGCTGCCCTGGATTTGAAGGACGCGTACTTCCACATCTCTATATTACCTGCCCACAGGAGGTTCTTACGGTTCATGGTAGCCGGGCGACACTACCAGTTTCGGTCCCTACCCTTCGGGCTCTCCTCAGCACCCAGAGTCTTTACTAAATGCATGGCAGTGGTGGTGGCCCACCTGCGTCGCAGTGGGGTACAGATCTTCCCCTACCTAGATGATTGGTTGATCCGGGGGAAGTCAAGGACCCACGTGAGAAATAGTCTACACCTCACCTGCGAGATATGCACCAGACTTGGGTTGCTTATTAATGAACAGAAATCCACACTCACTCCAGTACAATGTATAGATTTTATTGGGGCTACATTGGATGCTGTACAGGTCAGAGCCTTCCTCCCGCAGACTCAATTCAAGGCGATGGCGGCCATTATCTCCGATCTCCACAGGTCCCCCATGACGACAGCCAGGCATTGTCTGCAGCTGTTGGGACATATGGCAGCCTCCACGTATGTAGTGAGGCTGGCCCGCCTTAGGCTTAGGCCTCTTCAGGCGTGGTTAGCCTCGGTATATGTGCCAAACAGACATTCTCTAACTAGAGTGGTCATGGTTCCCCCACAGGTGCTGTCATCCCTCAACTGGTGGAGGGACCCAAGGGAAGTGATGATGGGAGTCCCGTTCAGAGACTTAGCCCCATCAATGACGCTCATCACAGATGCATCCGATATGGGATGGGGAGCCCACATATGTCGCAACCGGGGCACCCAGGGGCTTTGGTCACCAGAAGAGAGGGCTCTGCACATCAGTGTACGCGAGCTCAGAGCGATCCGGTTGGCCTGCAAGGCCTTCCTTCAGTTCCTGAAGGGCAGGGTGGTCCAGGTCCTCACGGACAATACGGCAGCTGTGTTCTACGTGAACAGACGGGGGGGAGAGGTGGGAACGCTCCTCGGCTCTCTGCCAGGAAGCTATCTGGCTGTGGGATTTCGCAGTGAGGCACGATTTTCACTTATCTGCCTCTCACCTCCCTGGGGTCCGGAATGACGAGGCGGACCGCCTCAGCAGGTCATTCTCACCCCACCACGACTGGTCGTTACACCAGGACATAGTGACTTTAATCTTCCAAAGGTGGGTGTTCCCCATCTAGACCTGTTCGCATCAGCCTGGAACAGGAAATGCCCTAGGTTTTGCTCACTCAGGGGTCGCGAGCCGGGCTCGCTGTCCGATGCATTCCTGATAGACTGGACAGGGGACCTAATGTACGCATTGCCCCCCATTCCGCTCCTGCCCCAAGTCCTTCTCAAGATCAAGAGGGACAGGGCGAACATCATCCTTATCGCCCCGGCGTGGCCGAGACAGCATTGGTACAGCATGCTGCCCAACCTCTCCATCACCAAGCCGATTCCGCTACCCAGACGATGCGACTTGATCTCCCAGGACCAGGGGCACTTGTTGCACCCGGACCTGGACTCCCTCCACCTTACTGCCTGGAGACTCTGTGGCTGACGGAGGGAGAGAGGGCCTGTTCCCTACAAGTCCAGCAGGTTCTCCTGAGTAGCAGGAAACCATTCACGCAAGTTACGTACAGAGCTAAGTGGAGGAGGTTTTCGGGGTGGGCGGAATCGAGAGGTTTACAGCCGAGTTTCTCACCCATACAGGCTATCTTAGAGTACCTGCTGCAGCTTAAGCTGCAGGGCCTGGCCCTGGCCTCCCTCAAGGTACACCTGGCAGCCATTTCGGCTTTCCACCAGCCGATGGATGGGTGGTCCCTATTCTCTCACCCCATGTCAGTTAGGTTCCTTAAGGGGTGGAGAGGACCTTCCCTCAGGTCCGGGACCCGGTGCCACCCTGGGACCTCAACTTGGTCCTTAACATGCTGATGAGACACCCCTTTGAGCCCATGGCCACATGCTCCCTTCTCCTCTTGTCTCGGAAGGTAGCCTTCCTGGTAGCCATTACCTCGGCCAGGAGGGTCTCCGAACTAAGGGCATTGACCTCGGAGCCTCCCTACACGGTTTTTTACAGGGATAAGGTCCAGCTGAGGCCCCACCCGGTATTTATGCCTAAGGTGGTGTCCCAGTTCCACTGTAATCAGGATATTTTCCTTCCTGTGTTCTATCCAAAACCCCACGGTTCGGAGGAGGAAAGGAGAGGACATTCGCTGGATGTCAGGTGAGCCTTGGCCTACTATATTGAGCGGACCAAGCCCTTCCGGAAGTCGACACAGCTGTTCATGGCTGTGGCGGACAGGATGAAAGGCTCACCTGTCTCCACCCAGCGAATCTCCAACTGGATTACTGCCTGCATCAAAACATGTTACGAGCAGGCAGGGGTGCCCCTTCCAGGTGCGGTGAGGGCACACTCAACTAGGGCCCAGGCCTCCTCCGCGGCCTTCCTGGAGCGGGTGCCCCTGCAGGACATCTGCAGAGTAGCGACCTGGTCGTCGGTCCATACGTTCACATCGCACTACGCCATCGTGGAGCAGGCAAGGGAAGATGCGGGGTTCGGCAGAGCCGTGCTGTCAAGAGCAGGTCACCGATAACTCCTACCCACCTCCAAGGTATGGCTAATTAATCACCTATATTGGAATGCATATGAGCAATCACTCGAAGATAGAAAACAAGGTTACTTACCAGTAACTGTTTTTCTTCGAGATGTGTTGCTCATATCCATTCCAAACCCACCCCCGTCCCCACTGTCGGAGTCGGCAGAAAGAAGGGACTGGGGACCCGCGGGACCAGCAGCGCCCTTTATACCGCGACATGAGCGCAGCACTCCAGGGGGCGCCTGAGCTGGCCCTGCGGGGCTTGCTAGGGAAAAAGTTCCGGGAATCTGTGCACGGGGCGCGCACACACCTATATTGGAATGGATATGAGCAACACATCTCGAAGAACAACAGTTACTGGTAAGTAACCTTGTTTTCATTTCTCTGGACCTCAGCCCCCATCTGTGAAAAGGGGTGTGTAGGCTGGTGGCACAGTTCAGCCAATGGCGTCGCGACCCTTCCTCAGGCCCAGGCTCCGAGGAAGGCCACAGCACCTTTTGTCGAGGGGAATTAGCTCTGCGTTTAGGAGTCTGTAGCCCTGGCCCCCAGGTGGGCCGGGCATCCCTGTCTGTCTGTAGCCCCCTGGCCCTCACGTAGGGAAGGGCAGCCTTCCAACAGGTGGGGTGGACCAGTAGTCTATTGCCCCAGACCCTCAGACAGGGTGGGGCAGGCAATGCAGTCTTTAGCCCCCGGCTTGCAAGCGGGGCTGGAAAGTACCAAGGTCCTATGGCCCCCGGCCCTCAAACAGGGAGAGGGGTGGTGAGTAGTCCGGTGCCCCCAGGTGGGGCCGAGCAGACAAGCAGCCTGTTGCCCCCGGTCCTCAAGTAGGTGGAGCCAGTACAGTCTACAGCCCCTGGCCCTCAAGCCAGGCAGGGCTGGCAAAGGAGTCAATAGCCCCCGGCCCTCAAGCGGGTGGGGCACGTAAGCAGATTGCAGCCCATGGCCCTCAAGCAGGCGGGGCAGGCACAGTGGTCTGTAGCCCCCGGCCTTACAGTCAGGTGGGGCTGGCAAATCTCGGGGTCCTCTGGCCAACAGTGTAGAGGACGTCAAGCACTCCCGGGGTGGTTAGGGAAGGGGGAGGGGGACGCAGGCCCACCCAACTCCACTGCATCCCAGCTCAGGGCCCTATCAGTGGCACAGCGTTTTGTCACTGAGTCGGTGAGGATCCAGCCGCAATGCGCTGACTGACTCAGTCACACTCAGCCACTCTCTGGTCGACTGTCCCTGGGCTACTTCCTCCCACCCAATCCCCGGGTACCTGCATCCACGTAGCTCCCTCCAGGTCACTGGGGGAGGCGGCAAGGGGGCATCCTGTGAGTCCCTCACTGTCAACTAGTGGCAGGTCTGGAAACGCCTCTGGGTCATCCATGGCGGGTAGCTCCTCCAGGGCAAGGCCGCAGGGGTTCTTCCGGTCCACAGGGTTCGGTCCACGCCAGTGGGTCCTCCATCAGGCAGCTCCTCCAGGTCAGGGCCAGCCTCACAGGTTTTCTCCCACCCAGCAGGCTCGGGCAGCTGCTCCCAGATCCCAGGGTCCGGCAGCCCTCTCCAGTCACTTGGGCCCAACAATTTAGGGAGGCTTTGGAGGCTCCAGTCAGCAATGCGGTTGACCCAACAGCTGCAGGGCCTGGGTCCGCCTAGACCGCAGCCTCTGGGAAGACATGTCTGCCTCCAGCAGCAGCTTACCCCTGACTGAGCTGCTGGGCCTGCCTTTTATACTTCCCTTCCTGGCCCTGGCTCCGCCCATCTGCTTCCACATGGCTTGGCCTGCAGGGCCTGGTTCTGTCCAGCGGGGGTGTTGAGACTCTTCCTCGGGCCCAGGCTCTGAGGAAGGCTACAGTGCCTTGCTACAGGGTGAGAATGTTTCCCTATTTCACACAGCTGGTGTGAGGATAAATACATTGAAGGTTTGTGTATCACTCAGCTCTTATGATTGTGGAGGCCATAAAAGAACCTAACGTTGCTAGAGGGAAATGCACACACAGAGCTACCTCCCCTGTTGCACTCAGTTTGGGTCCAATCAGTTACTCAAGTTACCCATTAGCAGCAACTCTCAAGTTCCTTTTTCTGCCTTAGCCAAGTATTTTACAGTGGACAGTGCCCCTCAGAAAAGAAACCAGAACCCCAGCCCCCTCCCCACCACAACACAACCATCAAGGCAATTCGACCAAACAGAAGAAGGACAAATATTTTTCCTTAGGTTAAAAATAGTAAGAGGAAAAATTCATTACAAACAGAAAGCATCCCTGCTTAATTGTCATCCTTCAGTTCCTACAGGGAAAGGCTCCCTCGATGACATGGGAGGAAGAGGTGTTGGGGGAGGAGATGGGGGATTGATGGTGAAAGGCGGGAAATTGATACAGAAACAAACTTCCCCCAAATTTCTCAAATTAGTTAAAAGTATCTTGAACTGTCCAAAATTCTGTGATGTTGGTCACACCCCCAGTGCCATCCAGCTGGGTGCCCAAGTCCATCCCTGGCACAGGCTGGGGGCAGTGCTGCGTGGGAGGGAGGAATAGGAAGCACAGGATGATGATGTGGGTGGGACCAGGTTGACAGAGTCCCGGCTGCGCTGGGTCAGTTCTCTGTGGGGCCCGGCTGGCTAGACACCTGCCCAGCAGCACCAGGCAGGCTGGCTCGGCTCAGCGCTGGGATGGGGCATTCTGGGGGCAGGGCACAGACACACAGAGCTCAGGCTGATGTGGTGCTGACAGGCAGATGTGGGAGCTGGGCAAGGGTCTGAATTAGTAGCGGGGCTGGAGATAGAAAGGTGTGCGGGTGCCTGGGACACAGAATTAGTTAAATACTGTTTGGGGCTTCGGGGACAAGCTGGAAACTCTGCCCCGGCAGGAGCATTTTGTAAATCTAATCTGCTAGACATTAGCAATCAATGACAGAACAGACACACGGGATTTATGGCTAATTACAACAAGCTGTAGACAACTAACCCCTCTTTTTGTCCTATGGCTGCAGTGGTGTTAATAGCCCCTCGACTGTGACTGGTCCTGTCGAAGAGCTGTGAAAGCTGGTCTTTCTCCCTAACACAAGTTGGCCCAATAAAAGAGATGACCTCCCCCACCTTGTCTGTCTATTAACTATATTCATGCAGTCAGGGCTTCCCTGCTGTTTCAAGGCTTGTTCATGTGACGGCGGACCATTACATGGACCTCTAAAAACATTAATTTTGCAGCCTCATAACCACGGCCAGATTAACCCATAGGCTAATAAGGGTATAGCCTTAGGCCCTCCTATTTCTAGGTCCTACTTGCGGCCCTCCATTCCGTGCTGCAGTAACAGCTGAGCGACGGCAGCGGGGTCATGGGAAATATATTGCTTTGTACCAATCAATTCAGCAGGATTATGAATTCAATTTATGGTGGTTGTGATTTTGTCTTTATGGGCTAAGAAAATGTTTATGGGCCCAAGCACAATTGAACTTTGTAGACAGTAGGCTGACACTGGACAATAGAAGCCATCTCAAAGAAAGGAGGAGGATAGAAATTGAAGGAGACCAAAGAAAGGCAGCAAAGACAAGGTGTCGTGCTGAAAGGTACTCCTTCTTCCCTAACATTTTTTCCTTCTATTAAGTCTGGTGGGGAGGAAGTCCAGACAAAATCCAGCCCAAATGGACTTGCTGCGTCTGATGAAAAGGGGCAGCCGTCTGTGCCTTCTCTAGCTGCAGTCTCATCCCAGTCTTCTGAAGACTCTCCCAGTGACAGTCATACAAAAATATCCTTCACCACCGGTCCAGGCGAGTGGGACATGACTTCTCAAGCTCTCAGTGTATATTGGACTGAGAAGGGCCCACAGAATTGCCAGAATGTAGAGGCTGACACCAATCAGAATCATTATCTGACCAAATCAACGTTTGAATAGTGAAGCCTAACAACCAGATGTGCCAGCGAGAATGGCTCGTTTATTCGCCTTGTAAGAAAGTGTGCTGTTTTTATTGTCGTCTGTTTTCTGATACCAAAAAGTGGGAATGTTCAGCGAAGGCTTCCATGATTGGAAGAATACTGCATACATTACTGATCGTGCACTGAGTGAGCAGCATACATTGTCAGTTAGCAACTACCCTGCCCAAAGAAAGTTAGTGGCAGAATTGATACCCCACTGGAAAACCAGTGTGTGGAAGCTCCTGCTCATTGGAAGAACATTCTCAGGCGCGTAGCTGGAACCATAATTTTTCTGGCTGAGCCTGGTCTGCTATTCTGTGGCTCAGATACGACTGTTGGAGCGAAACACGATGACAATTACCTTGGCAGACTAGAGCTAGATCGTGGGGTGTTGTCTGGGCAGCCACCACTGTTCTACCCCAGCCAACGGGAGCCCAGGCGCCCAGCCCCTGTGAGCAGCAGACTCCTTTGATGTCCTGTCTTGTTGGGGTGTTAGGGGCCTCACTGGCCAAGTAACTCAAACCTGCTGCAATCCTCCAGCAGGACCCGAGCTCCAGTTCAGGGCCTCCGAGGGCACCTCTGACTATGGCTGGCCCAGCATCAGGCCAGCACCGCGCTGTGGGGAGGAGCTGAGAGTTCTGGGGACACATCACTTCCCTCTGTCTGTAATGCACACAGCAAGCAACCGGAGCAGGGCCGTGTCTGTCTCTCACTCACACTGAATGGTGGAGCTACCTCAGCTCACACACCACAATCCCCTAACCCAGGGCATTAACACAGAGGGCGAGAGACTCACTGGCTGTCGAATGCGGCGCCGTTGATGCATTTCCAAGGCTGGCCCTGCCCCCTGTGGAGGCCGATCCAGTGGTCAAGGACACTTATAGCACAGCAGGACAGTCTTAAAGAAAGCAGAGGGACGGCCTGGATCAGCCCCAGCTGTGGTGCTCCCCCCGCCCCTCAGGGCCCTGTGCGGCAGAGAATCCCAGTCGCACCTTGACGGGTGCTCAGTTTATTTACAGGAGGGGCGGGGATTTCCCCTCCCTCTTGCAAAGCACAAGGTCATCCAGACAGTAAGTATTAACCCTCCCACTCCACACAGCCCCGCCAACGTGCTCCCAGTCGCCTGCACCCCAAGTTCACCTGGGCTGGGGATGGCTGCTGGGTCTAAGCTCTTTGCACAGACGTCTCCTCTCACAGAGCAGCCGCTGCTCCCACAGCGAGGTACCAGGAGGGAGAGAGTCAATCTGAACCGGGAGGGGTCCATGCCAAAAGGCCCCAAACCCCCATCCTCAGGCCAGGGGCAGTGCTAGAGGAAACTCCTCATCCTCAGCTGGCTGCTCCTTTCCCACCCCTGAAACAGGAGCGCTGGCCGTGCTCTCAGTAACACTCCACAG
>NW_027133403.1:0-7610 GCF_026122565.2 Emydura macquarii macquarii
CTCTGATGCCACTGCACTCTTGAACAAGAGAATCCATATTGAAGGGACTGAGGAGGTTAACGTGGCTTAATTGATGTCCATTGAGTTCCCACCTTTAACTGATTCATTTTAGCTTTCCTGAGTGTCCCCATGTTGGCACGTCCTAAAGACAAGGAGGTGTCGGATTGCTGACTCAGGCTACGTCTACACTTAATCCGCTCCAGCAGCGCAGCTCTAGCATTTCGGTGTCGATGCTCATTATAGCGATGGGAGGGGCTCTCCCATTGCTGTAGCTAATCCACCACCCCGGGAGGTGGGAGCTGGGTGGATGGAAGAATTTTTCCCTCAACCTAGCACTGTCTACACAGGAGTGTGGATTTTTCACATGTCTGAGAGCTGAAGCTTCCTGATGTAAGTTTTCAGTGTAGATCAGCTCTGCGGCTATGTCTTTGCTGTCCAAAAGGTGCTTTTTTTTACAGGGAAATAACTGACACGGGGTAGTTATGTCACTGTAAAATCCAGTGGAGACGGGGCATCTGTCGTTTCTACTGCGAGGTATCTAGGCAAGATAAGTACTATACCCCACGCCCACAGTTGACCTGACCTAGTTTATCTTGTGGTTATGCTACAGTGCCGTGTCTCTGCTAGGATTTTATAGTGGGATAACTAAACAGCAGCGGTAATCTGTGGTAAAAACACACCTTCTTTTAGCAGTGAAGACAAAGATTGAGGAACTGATGTAGGGAGGGGGCAGTGGGACTGTGCTAATAAAAGTGATGGTTATGATAAAGTTGTCGTGATTTCTAAGTAACTTCCTCCTTCCCCTAAGGCTGTAGGAGGGTGCATCATCCCAAGGCAAGGTGTGAGCGTTTGGCACGAACTACTAATAGAGAGAGACTCCACCAGAGAAGCTCTGACACGGGAAATAAAAGAGGAGCTGCGTGCCACGGGTGTTGTAACCTTGTTACTTTCCAGTAAGGTTTCTGCTGCCAGTGACTGGCCTGAAAATGACTGTTTGAAATAAAAACTTTACGGTTCAGTGCAACTCCCAGTTTACTCCTGACAAGATATACTGACCAGCACGTGACCTTCTGCGCACTGAAATAAATGAGAACTGAAAATGGTCTAACATCCCTTATCCGTCCGTCTCTATCTGGTGAAGACAGATAGCGAACACAACCGAATCAATGGCTTCCTCCTTGCAGGCCATCATCATTTTCCCAAATCTAGTCTCCCTCCCTCCCCAGTGTCTCACCTTTCTGCATTCCAGTCAAACCGCTTCCTCCTCCACCCCTACCACCAGCCAGGGGATCATTGAGAGCACAAGAGAGACAGTCTTCCATCTCTCCAGTCCTGTGCCTCACCGCACCATCCCCTGACAGCGGGGAGAGGCATGGTCAGGGAACCTCCTTCTCAGCCCCTGCAACCCTGATATGGAACACGCTCCGTTCACATAGAATCATTGGAGAATTTAGGGGCCAAACCCTAATAAGTCTCTACTGAGCATGTGTGAATTGTGATATTTTTGGAGACTTATCCCATGGTCAAATTTGGTCAGAACTTTTTTTGTACAGCAAAAGGCACGTCTCTGACACCCAGGCATGCCTCTTGCCAAATTTCAAGTTCTTGTTGCAAAGCAGGGTGGCACTAGATCTTCTCAAAGAAATAGTTGTACGAATAATTTAAATGTTGGCAAAATAACCTATTTCCCTCTAATCTTATTCTCTGAAACAGCTGAACCCTTTTAGATGAAAGGTCAAAAATCAGCCTGAGGCAGATATCTGGCACGGACCATTTCAGCTCAAATGGTGAAAGTCTGGCAAGGTTACATGAGATTGAAAAGAGGGTCTCATCACAGAAAGGGTCAGGAAACCTTAACTATAGGCGGCATTATCAACTCATCATATAATAATATAGCATAATTAGTTCCCAGATTTTTCCCTCCCATTGAGTGTGTGTGTGTGTGTGTGTGTTGGGTTGTTTCCCTTGGGAGTATTATCTTGCATTTTTTTCAGACTGGTTCTCATTTTGTTAAATTCTGTCCATGTCTCTAATTTCTTTTCTTCTTGTTTTGTTCCTCAACCCTCCCAATACACCTTTCCCCCGTATAGTACCATTCGTACCAAATAATGAATGAAAATATTCAACAAGATCTATCCTCACACAGGTCCTTTCTGCTCCCAGCTCAGTGCAGCGGTATTTATCATTACCTTTCCTTATGTTGTTTTAGCCAGTTTTCAAGCCGTGGTATGCAAGCCAATTTGAATCAAGATTTCATGAGACGTAGCATCAAATGCTTTGCTAAAAAACAAATATATTACATCCACCACATCCCTCCTCGTCTGCTAATTTTGTCATTATATCACAAAAGCAATTAAATATGTTTGACATGCAGTGCTTAATTCGCAGTCCCGGCACCTCTAGACTTGGCAGTTCATAGTCCCGGCACCTCTGGGCTTTCTGAGTCAGTTATGAAAGTAAACAATTGCATTAGCCCTGGCATCTCTTTCATTACAAATTATGTACTGTTGACAAGATTTATAATCAAGGTTGCCTAACCAATTTCCATTCAAAGTGCTTGTTTTTACAGCTGGTGATAAATCTATGATTATTGTACCTTTCAGCTGAAATTCGGTAGGATTATTCTCTGCCCAGGACTGAATGGAAGAGAGGAAGAGACAGTTAGAGTTCAGAAGTTCACAGAAACAGACCTGTGGCCTGATGGATAAAGCAGCAGGAATGTATTTGTGTTAAGTCAGTTTTTAATAGCTTTGGCTGTGCTTCATATGACTGTGCAATTTCTAAAGCTGCGATGGGCAGATAGCTGGCTTTCCCCTGGACTAATGCCCAATCATATAGTTGGGAGTTCAGTTTAAATGTGTGTGGAAACGGAGAGAAAAACTGTCTGATAGGTTCAGTTTGGGATACAGGGGGTTAAGCGAGACAGTGATGATTCTAAGGGTTTGCTTAACCAATAAACCCTTTATTTTATAACAAACAATTCTATCCTTATAATAAACAGTTCTATTTCTATAATAAACAGTTTCACAGCAAGCAATTACACAGCAAACAGTGATAGCAAAGGGAAGGAGAACTCCGTGCACGAAAGGACAAAATGTACCACCCAAGACTTTAGCGTTTTGTGATCTCTCCTGGATCAACGCACGGCTGCCAGCATGTGACACTAGGGTGCCCGGTTTTGGAGTTCCCCAAAGAAGTTACAAGACAAACACAACAGAAAACAGTTAATCCATACTCACAAACATTATATACAGGTATACTATGCTGGCCAAATTCAGTTGCCGTTTGCTTTAGATACTGCAGACGGGAGAGAGCCACTGTGAGTGATCAGTTCACAGTGAAGCGGGCTAGTGAAGATGCGTCAGCCCGCCGAGCCGACACGACCAAAAGATACAGGGGTGCCGGGTAGATTCAATTCCTCTCTGCCTTCTGCCACCTGGGTTTGAACTTTTATAGTTTCCCCTGGTCAGCAGAGGCTAAGCCCCATTGGTTGCTATTTGCTGCATGACCTAAGGTCATGGCGTAGAGTTTAGCCAACCAGGTGCTCCTGATTTCCTGGGCAGGTATGAACCAGCCAACCAGGTGATTACAATTATCCTGGGCAGTTGCTGACCACGCACCAGCAAGTGGGGTCACTTCATTTCCTTATAAGGAGACAGGTACATGCGGCTCGTGCTGCTGAGTCAACCCTCCCTAGGCTGCCTCTTTATCCACGTGGGGGGGGGCAGTGCATGTGGTGCTGCAGACGCCACTATGCGATTCAGTCTCCACAATGTGATCACGAGATTCTTGTGAAGGTACTTATTTATTTTCCCATAATTAATTAATTTACCGTGATTGAGAACATACAATTAAATGATCAGTAAGGTACTTTTCAAGCTAAGGAAAGTTTTATCCAAAATTTGTGTGTGACAGTAAACTGGGAGCAAGTGATTTAATGAAAACAGAGTATGTCCAACTCAGCAAAAAGGTGAAAGGAATCGCCTTTCCTAAAGACAGACTTTCACATTGAATCTCCTACATAGTTATGCAGCCTCCTCCAGGGTCTTCAGTTGTGGCCTTTAGAACTACTCCAAAGGAGAAGGAACCAGGAAGATTGGACTTCTAAGAAAGAAGAATGATTTGTCAGCTAGCCTTCAACTTCTGTGAACTACCGAGCCCTTCTATCACATTATGATTACCTAATATGGAGTATCTCAAACTTCTTTCAAACCTCAGAGAGGAATTTAAATCTTTATCTATGGAGAGTCAATTCATAGAGAGAACCTCCCCATGTGCCTGTATTGGGGCTGCTGATGTGGTGTTGAGATGGATGGCAGCAGTGATTACTATGCGGCATGTGTTATGGCTCCTGGGTCTGCCAAAGTAGGCAACCCTCCATATCTTCTGGGTTGCCAAAGTAGGTCCAAGCTACCCTGGATGGCCTGCCCTTTGAAGGGAATCATCTGATCAGTTCTATAACTGATGAGTCGTTACATACACTGAAAGACTCTTGTACCACATCATAGTCATTGGGTATCTACACCTCCCAATACTAAAAGAAGCAGTCTCGATATCATACTCAACTGGAACAGCCTGTTATTACTCCCTTTTATCATCCTTATCAGAGAACATCAGATTTCTCTAAGACGTAGCATACACCAGGGAGGAGACCTTCGTCAGCATCAGCTTTGAATGCTGCTAAAACGGGCTCTAAGAAGTCATTTTGATGTGTATATAGAGAGCTGCCAACCAATCTTGGAGGATCTTTATCCTTCCCCTAACTCCTTTGGGGACCATTTGCATTATTTCCAGGAAGCATGGAGCAGTATCACCAGTGACAGATGTGTACTGAGAATAATTCAAGTAGGCTACTCCAATCAAGTCCAGAACATTCCCAGCCACAACCCACCTTCCCCTTTTCAGGGACCCCTCTTGCAATCTCCTCTCAACAAGAGGTTCAGTCTCTGCCTTTTGGTGCTTTAGATGAGGTTCTTCCTCAGTATTGGGGGGAAAAAGTTCTATTCCCAATATTTTCCAGACCCCAAAAATCAGAGGCTGGAATCCAGTATTGGACTTGTGGGTCTGAATTTCTTTGTTCGCCAGTTCAAATTTCAAATGGTAATGCTGTCCTCCAGACTTCCTTCCCAACATCTTTGAGATTGGTATGCAGCTCTCAGTCTACATGATGCATAATTCCATCTCCATTTCTGCACAGGGAATATTTACCTTTTGTAGTGGGCAAGACACATTACCAGCACAGAGTGCTACCTCTGGGCTGCTGATGGCTCAGAGAATTTTCACAAAATTCTGGCTGTATTAGTGGCACACCTCAAAAAGAGAAATGTGTCAGTTTACCCATATTTCAACAATTCGCTGGTGAGAGGATTGTCTTCAGAACAGGTGCTAAATAGCTTGTAGTACATCATAAATTTGTTCTCCAGACTGGGACAGAGAATACATTTGAAAATGTTTCATTTCATCCCAACAAAAAAGATAGAATTTATCGGGGCTGTAATCAATTCCATGATGGCTCAGGCATATCTGCCACAGACCAGATTCAGCTACCTGTTAGAACTGATAAATCAACTTCATGGCAATCCGTGTACTACAGCAAGGACATGTCACGTATTCCGGTGACCCCGTTCACCAGTCTGCATCTTGGTTATCTTCAGAGGTGGTTACAGATGATCTAGCACTTTGCAGTTCACAGAACAGATAGGCACGTACACATACCTCAAGAGGTTTTGAACTCCCTCAGCTGGTGGAAAGATCCACATCACTTCAACCCAGCAGTTCCCACCAAGTTAATAGTGCAGCAGCTGCTTCGGTGTTGGGTTGTGGAGCCCGTCTTGACAACTTTACAGTACAGGGATGGAGGTCGCAAAAAGAGGATCAACTGCGTATCCTTGTCTTGGAGCTCAGAGTAACATGACTTGCCTGTATGGCCTTTCACCCTCGTGTCAAAGATCAGAATCGACAACGCCACAAAGTTTTATGTAAACAGACAAGGAGGAACCAGATCAACACTCTCAGGCAGGGACACAATCCCATGGAGCTGGTGTATTTGGAACATCATAACATTAACTGCAGTTCCCCTTCCAGGCCTACACAACATACTGGCAGACCATCTCAGCAAACATTTTTCTCAGAATCACACATGGTCCATAAAGGAGTCGGTCACCAAGTCCATTATCAGTCCATGGGGTGCTCCCTGCACAAATCTTTTTGTGACCAAACAGAACAAGAAATGCAAAGTATTTTGTTCCAGGGGAATAGAGAATTCAAGTTCTCAAGGAGATGCCTTCCTTATACCCTGGATTCAGGGCCTATTGTACACTTATTCACCCAATTCTTCTCATCTCACATGTGTTAAGGAAAGTCAAACAGTGCAAGGCATCAGTCATCCTAATGGCCCAGGCAATTCTGGTTCATGGAAATCAGAAATCTCTCAGTGACACCTCCAAAATCTCTACCTTTTCTACTAGATTTAATTACTCAGAACAATGGGACAACAGTTTCTCACAATTGGTTGTGTCTCCACTTCATGGTATGGAGGCTGTCTGGCTAAAAGACTTGAAGAAGAATTGTGCTGAAGATGTGCAGAGCATACAGATTCCGTGCACAGAGCAGTCTACGAGGACAATTTATTCTGCAAACTGGAAATATTTTTCCTCTTTGTTTTACAAACGTAATTGTTTTCTGTGAGAGACATCAATCCTTCATATTCTTGAGTAGCTATTATCCTTAAAACCTCTGCTTTGTCTCTAAGCTCATTACATGTTTATCTGGCTGCTATCTCAGCACATCATTCAGTCATTTAGGACCATACAGATTTTTTTTCTCATCCTTCAGTTAAAAAGTTTGTGAAAGATCTTCTGAGAGTTTTGGCTCCAATAAAATAACCCTCTACATTATGGAATCTTAATCTGCTGCTTATCAGCTTGACGGGACTTCCATTTGAGCTGTTAGCCTTATGCTCGTTAATCCCTTTGTCCACGAAGATGGTATTTCTCATTGCAATTCTATCAGCATGCAGAGTCTGTGAATTGCAAGGTTTTATGGCAGGACCCCTATCCCCATATATGATTTTTCACAAAGATAAAGATACATTCCAACATTTCAATCAGTCCATTCGCCCATAGCTGATAAATGTAGGTGTACTTGTGTCATGCTGGTTAGATGGGGGAGGGCATTTACTCAGCATATTGCACTGTATCTGCATAAGCACACTAGGTGCTGAGCATGATGGGAAATGGTCAGTATGCCTGGTATTGTGTTAAAATCACTTTTGTGTTATCTGCAGAAGTGAAATGTTGTCCTTCGATTGTATGAATAAATGAACTGTGTTTAGCTTGTTCTGATGAAAAAATCACTGTCATCTAAACAGAATTCCACAAGAGTGGCATATGGATGCTCAAGCATTGTAAGGGAAACAGGGAGGAGTTGAGGAGTCTCCTGCTGAGACCACACTAGTCCTGGCAAAGGGCTACTTTCAGACATGGAGGATCTATCTCCTTCCACTGTTAAAAGGTAGAATTAATTATTCCACTTGGAGCCTTTTGTTTTGTTAAGAACAGGGACATTGCTCCTGTGTCAGCAGAAGGTTTTCCCATGAGCTGAATTTTAGA
>NW_027133404.1:0-7588 GCF_026122565.2 Emydura macquarii macquarii
CTGAAACAGTAATGTATTGTTTAGTAGTGGGGAGGGGAGGTCAGTGAGGGAAATGGATGCTCCCGTGTCCACAAAAATTGTGCATGGCTGGCCCCTTATCCATGCTTACAAATGTAGTCTCGAGAGGTTTATATCCGCCTGCATAGCACTGACGGATAAGGGGGCTGCTGAATCCTAGCGGGTCAAGGAGTTCAAAAGTCTAGCCATTTCTTCCCTGCTCAGGTGTGAGTAGGGGTTGGCAGTGGGCTGAGCTGCCGGCTGGGGTTGGTTACCCGGGGCCGTCCGGATTGGGCATCCAGCTGCCCGATGTCCAGTCCCCCCACAGATAAAACATGGCAAAGCAGGGGAGGGGGCTGGTAGGAGCGGGACCAGGATGGGATTGAAAAGGCAGAGTACTGTGTGGGTTCAAATGGCCGTGGTCCCGTCCCTGACTAAGTTTTTGGGCTTTACGCCTACAGGTTTTCTGGGTATGCCCAACACCCCCACACTTATGACAAGTTATTTTACTTTTTGCTGTTACCACAGACATGCGGGCAGGTTTTTCTTTCTTATCTTTGGCTTGTCTAGCTTCACATTCAGAAGCCCACAGGCAGATAGATTCATAATTGGAGCCTGAGTTTACTCCCAAATTAAGGGCGGTTTGCAGACGGGAGCTGAAACCTTCCTTCAACATTGTTAAGAATGCCTGATCGGTCTTTTTGGGGTCCGAGTTGCCTGCATTACTTGAATACACTTCCCATTTTCACTCCCAGTACTTGGCAGCAGGTTCATCCTTGCCTTGCGCACAGCCCACTATCAGTCCCCAGTTACTGGCTCCATTGCCCAGGGCATTTGATTGGCTTCTTTAAAATCAGTGGAAGCACGGGTCATATCAACTTCTGACTCAAACGTAACAGAGGTCCGACTGCTGTTTCGACATTCTGCGAAAAGGACTTTGACCCATGAAAGGTCAGGGATTTAGCTTTAGTCAGGATATAGAGATCCCTAGGATGTAACGTAGGGTGTAACCATCTGATTTATCTTTTTCCAAAATATCAGGTTTCGGTCTTTAGGCTTTAGATCCGGGAGATCCTTTAATAAGCCCCTCATTTCCTCTGTACTGAGAGGAATGTACTTATAAGTATGCTGAGCTGTTCTGTTACCTCCCTGTCCCGTTCATCGCGTGGTTACTTGGAACAGGGCCAGGGGAGCGCTGGCATCAGGTTCTGGGTTGAATGGAGGAGGAGGGAGGGGCCAGTTACTCCGAGTTCCCTCCATGTGTGCCAGCTTCCATTTTTGTATCTCTTTTGTGAGCTGGTTCCAATTAATTTTTTTTGGTTATGTTCATGATCATTGTCTGAACCAAAATCGGTGCGATCCTCCTGTTGCATGATAGTAGCAATATGATGTGCAGAGAAGTTACATTCTTTCATTGAACCTTTAAAGCATTTGGAGTTCATTTAATTTCTGGTTCAGATCTGCCTTTTGACTGCACTGCTGTGAAAGGCTTTTGAAGTTCCTCTAACTCTTTTGCCTTTCTTTCCTATTCACAGTAAAGTATCACAACTCCTTTCTCCAGCTGTCCTTTCGTCTGACCAAACCACCACAACAAACTGTCTTTCACACTTATGCCGGTCCAGCCATCTTTCACCATAGCCTTCTGAACCTTTGCATGCTTTTCTTTTAGAAATTCAATGGTTTTTCCTCCCGTTGAGGGCATCATTGAAGCACCCTGGGGCAATTGGTACGACATTGTCACCCAGCTTCCTAAAACCCACTGAAATGGTGTTTCAGGGGAATCAGCCGAGCGCACCCTTGTACTCAGCACGACTGAAGCACACTCTGGTGCTCAGTACTTGGTGTTGCAGCCTTCGCCGAAGCGATCCCTGCACCCCGAAAACGTGGCCAAAACTACAACCCCAAAACACAATCCCTGTTCAGTTCTCTTGTCTGTGCCTTATGCGTGGTTCGTTTTATTTAAAAAAAAAAAAAAAAAAAAGGGGGGGGGGGTGCGAAGGGGTATCTCAGAGAGTCCCAGACCAAGGTGTGTGCCAGAGGTGGTAAGTATAAAAGGTACTCACCTCTGTCCTTGGTCGTGGGAAGCACTCCGAGGATCCCAGTCGCACGCTGCTCGCTGCACCAAATTGTAAAGCACGAAGGATTCTTTCTCCAAGAATCAGGCAGCACAGACAATACTGAAGAGGTTTATTCACAATACCGGGAAGTCTGATAAAACAGCTTCAACTTCATGGTGTTACATGATCAATTATATACGCTTTCTTATCGATTACATAGTATGTTTTAAATTCTTTATCTATTCACTTACAAATACGGACACTGTCCCATCCCGAGAGAACAACAGTGATAATGGTCGTTACATACATGAAGAGACACTTTAATCACTCTACTTACATCAAGGATGCCAGGGCTACGTCTCAGGGTGGGAGTAAGGTGGAGGAAGTGGGGGAGGTCCTTACAGATAAATGGCAGATGAGACAGAAATTCTAAAACCAAATGTGCTGTTCTCATTGGAATAGAATCACTAAGAGGACATCTGGCTTCCTGAGCCATCGGGTGTTTACACCAGCCATTGTGCTTGAGGCTCAGGTATGCTCGTTAGCCCTTTACATGAGTTTGGACCTACAGCTTGTTAGCTGAAAACAACCTCAAGCCTTACAATACACTAAGTCAAGCACAAGGGCTAGAACTGCATAAGGAGGAGCTGTAACTACAGAGGAAGGATTGTCCAGTGGTCATGGCGTGAACCTGAGACTGGTGACCCAGGTTATATTCTCTGTTTTGCGGGATTTTCTTTGTGGCCTCAGGCAAGTCACTTCATTTCTCTGGGCCTCAACCCCCATCTGTGAAAAGGGGTGAGAATGTTTCCCTATTTCACACGGCTGCTGTGAGGATAAATACACTGAAGATGTGTGTATCACTCAGCTCTTGTGATCCTGGAGGCCATGAAAGAACCTATTGTAGCTAGAGGGGAAACGCACACCCAGAGCTACCTCCCCTGCTGCACTCGGTTTGGGTCCAATCCGTTGCTCAAGTTACCCATCAGCAGCACCTCTCAAGCCCGGTATGTCACAAAGGGCAGCGCCCCTGAGAAGGGAAACCAGACCCCTGCCCCCGTCCCAACACAACACAACACAACACAACACAGCCATCTAGGGAAATGGACCAAACAAAACAAGGACAAATATTTTTCCTTAGGTTAAAACTACCTAGTAGAAAAGTTCATTACAAACAGAAACCGTCCCTGCTTAATTGGCGTCCTTCAGTTCCTGGGGAAAGTCTCCCTCATTGACATGGGTGTGAGAGGAGGACCAGGTTTGTGTGTGTGGCGGGTGGGGGGCAGGTTTGATGGTGAATGGCAGGAAGTTCAACAAAAACAAACTTCCCCACAATATTTTTTCTCAAATCCGTTTGAAATATCTCAGATTGTCCTAAATCCTGTGATGTTGGTCACACCCCCGTGAGTGCCCAAGTCCATCCCTGGCACAGGCTGGTGGGCAGTGCTGGGGGGGGGGGGAATACGAAGTACAGGATGGTGATTTGAGTGGGACCAGGCTGAGAGAGTCCCAGCTGGGCTGGGTCAGTTCTCTGTGGGGCCTGGATGGCTGGACTGCTCCCAGCGCACCAGCAGGTTGGCTCGGCTCAGCTCAGCTCTGGGACATGGCATGCTGGGGGCAGGGCGCAGACACACAGAGCTCAGACTGACGTGGCGCTGAGGAGAAGGGGTGTTAATGGGCCTTGAATGGTCCTGCTGCAGAAGTGGGAGAGGCTGGAAAGTTTGTCTCTCCCCAACAGAAGTTTTCCAATAAAAGAAAGGACCCTGCCCCACCTGGTCTGTTTATTAACTCTATTCAGTCTATTCAGTCTATTCTATGCAGTCAGGGCTTCCCTGCTGTTTCAAGTCTTGTTCAGGTGATGTCAGACTGTTACATGGACCTGTGAAACCATCGCACTGGGATTGTCTTGGTCTGACCCCATCAATGCGCTGCCCACTTGTAAAGGAGCAGCAAGAACCTGGAGGGTTTGATTCAGGGATTCAGGAACCTGCGGTGATGACTTGGCCCAGGACAGCCCCGTGTCTGCACGGACCATCCGAGCTGGGAATCTACTAACACTGTTTGATCCTGGTTAGACTCTGATCTGAGAACAGAGATGGGCTGGGCTTTCACCTTCAGACCTTACAGCAATAAAGACACAGGCTTCACCATAAACCTCAGTTTAGCAGTACAAAGGTTGCTTATTCTGAAGTAATTAAAAGGGGAGTTTCCATTTGGAGAATGAGATGAAAAATATAATGAATATTATGACAGTATTTAGCAGTTCTCGCCTTCAGCCAGATTGAGGCACTTGGAAACCTGAGTCTGCTGCCATGAACACTAGCACCCTAGGAGGGCTTCTTGGAGAGAGGAGCCTTATCCCCAAAGTGTAACGAGGATGAGATAGGGACTGAAATCACCACGTCATTCCAGTTACTTCTCTACTTTCGCTTCCTATCTTTGTGCAGGAATCGAGAAAGACACATTTCTCTTCAGTGTCCGACAAAGAAAAAAGACAGTTTTGGCAGAAATATGGAAGGAAAGACTGGGATTCAGCTCTTTGCCTCTGTAATTTTTTATTAAGAATTAATTTTGCAGCCTCATAACGGAAATAGTCACTGACAATGTAAACTAACTAGAAGAGAACGGATGAGGATTTTAGAAAACCTGAGATCTCAAAACTTTCCAGGATTCATCAGGAAGGTGAGCTTCTGTCACTTGAATACTATCTCCATTGTTCTTTTATAACTCCTACTAGACATTTATTCCTTGCAGGATCTTTCTCTCTCTTCTCTGTTATTTTATAGCTCTGGTTATGGGACTGAATCATTTAACCTGTGATATGCTGAAAGAAAAGAAATGGGTAAAAGAAAATCAAGACTCTCTTTCTCTCTTTCACATATATGCACACACACACACACACACCTAGTCTTTTTCATTCCTCAAAACTTTTTTCTCCTTTGATGAAATTATTACCAACTTTTACACTGACTTGAATTTATTTTAATGTGGATTTCGCAGGGATGGGACAAAATCAGACTCATAAAGGAAAAACATTTTCAACTTTATCGAATGGCTTTTCTACCTCCATAATATGAAAGAGTTCACTGAACAATGTATTTATTTCTTTTTTATTTAATGTGGCCTCTATAATGTTTGTCTTTAATGATATAATGTTAATCAGAGTTATGCTCACTATCCTACGTTTTTTCTGCCTTCTTCCTGTTGTCTAGATCAAGTTACAGTGAAGATGAAGGTTCTCTCATTCTGCCACAACTCCAGAGCCAGCTCCCCTCTCCCTGGTTTTATTATTTTCTTCCTTACATTTTATGTTCACAAGATGGAATCAGGTAGGAAGCCGCACTGTGTCTGCTGTTTCTTAGAGGATTTATTTAGGCCCCTGAAGTGTCGTAACAACATGCTTAACTCAAAGTCAATTGAACTTTTCACAGTGTGTAAACTTAAACACACAGCAAGATCAGCAACTTCATTATTCAATTTTTGCTCTGATTGTGTTGCTGCTGGGTTCTTTTATTTGCTCCTCGGACAGTGTACAGGGCTGTTTCTTCACACAAGTATTTTTCAAAGATTGTCAAGGATGTCCAAAGCATTGATGGATACTTATTCATGAGTTTAATGATAACAATAATAAATAAAAAATTAATTTAGTGGGTATCAGATGTTAAAAAGATCAGAGCCATAGTCTGAGACGCACATGTGCACAAAAGCATAAGAAGAAGCAGAATATTTTGATGTCATGTGACTTTTTATTGGGCCTGTTAATTAATACATATGTGTTAGGTGTGGTATGCAGCATATTATTAGGTATTAGTGCACGTTAGTCCTATAACATGTATTATATATATGTAAAGTGTTGGGAAGTTAAGTTAACTGTATTATGTTTTTCCCACAAATTTGTTCACCAATATCAAATATCCCAGAATACATTGTATAGCTGAAGTTAGCGTTCAGAATAGAAAAAAAGAAGCTTTTCAAAGCCAAGACATGCATGGTGTGTCCTTGCAATGGCTCGGATGTACCTCTACACCCCCTGATTGTGAATGTGGTGTCCAAAACAGAGAGGAATGTACAGAACAAGTAACAACACATTCACTGATGGGTTGGCTCTTAGGTGATGTATAAAGAGATTTTTCACTTGTAAACTGCCATGATATAAATATAAGTGGTTTTGGGGGGTGTATTTTTGAAGCACACCTTCTGTGTTAGGTGAGCACACTGCCAGATAAGAACTGCTTCCCGGAAGGAGGGTGTGTATTTCTCCTTTTCGTAGTGAACTTTTTTGTCTTTAGGCAACACACTTGGTTAAGTTTGGTTATTTGGTCTCTTGACCATATGACGTATTGAGCCTTAATAGTCCAACAATTGGCTGTAGCAATAGGGCTCTGTCTCAGGAGCACCTTGGTGAAAGAACACCAGATAAGGCCCCCACCAGCCCCGGTGAGGCCCAGTGAATGTCATGGCAATGGCAGTAAGCATGTCAATTTGAGAGCACTTAGGAAAACAGGCTGTTGAATAGGAAGCTTGTCTCAAACTACACACCGAGCACGTCCATTCCCAGTTCTCTGCCTCAGTTTCTCTGATGTGTGACTGTGCCATGGACTGAACGCACCCTC
Source organism: Emydura macquarii macquarii (assembly GCF_026122565.2). Taxonomy (NCBI): domain Eukaryota; kingdom Metazoa; phylum Chordata; order Testudines; family Chelidae; genus Emydura; species Emydura macquarii. The sequence continues at coordinate 6,668 of NW_027133404.1, forward strand.
TTCAGCTTCCCACCCCGTGTCAGCACCACATGCCTGTGCCATGCACTGAACTGCCTATTCTCAGCTCCCCACTCACTCCAGTGCTCTGTGCCTCTGCCATGCACCAAGCTTGTCTGTTATCAGCTCCACGCCCCTCTCAGTGCTGTGTGTCTGGGCCATGCACTGCGGCTGAGTGTTCTTATAGCACAGCCCCACCCCCACTGCACATGAGCACTGCTCTCCCTGAAACATTCAGGCTGAAATTTTCCATGCCGGTGTCTGCCTCTGCCTGAACTTTTTGGAAAGTTTGTATCAAATGGAACCTGTTGGATGTGTCCTTCCTATCCAATTCCCACACTTCCTCTGAGCTTATTGTTGTTGTTTTTGTCATGGTGCATTTTCCAGCAAAGTTCACAGTGATTGGACCCCGTGACCCTGTCATTGCCTCCTTGGGTCAGGACACTGTGTTACCTGTCACCTGTCCCCCAGGGTGTGCGCTGCAAACATGGAGGTGAGATGGATCCGGTCTGAGTTTTCATCCTTTGTGCACCTGTATCGTGATGGGAAAGATCAGTATGAAGGGCAGATGCCAGAGTATCTGGAAAGGACAGAGCTTTCGAAATTTGGACTCACAGATGGAAATGTTCCCTTGAAGATTCTCAGTATCAGACCCTCTGATGAAGGACAATACCTCTGTTTTGTTCAAGATGGTACTTTGTATGAAGAAACCGTATTGGAACTGCAGGTAGCAGGTCAGTGGTTTGTGACAGTTTTATCTTTGCATGGTCTGCAGGCTTTATTCTTTCCTATTGCAACAACCATGACTCCCTGCTTGTGAAATATTTTACAATAACAGAGTGTATCTAAATTTCAGCAAACATCCACTTTCATACTAGGGAAAATATGCTGACAACTTCCCGACATGTTATTAAAAACATTTTC
>NW_027133405.1:0-7918 GCF_026122565.2 Emydura macquarii macquarii
TGGAAAGATCAGCAGGGTGTTTGATTCTGGTGCCTAGAACCCAAAGGAAGTGGGGGAAATAACTTATTCATGAACTTCAGACACTAGCTTTATTGCCTAGCGGCTTCTGCTAATCTGAGGTCTAGTCTACAGTGCCGCCGATTTACTGACCTTGCGGTACTGCAGCGTCTTCACTCTGCTGCATTAACAGAAGATGCTCTCCGGTTGGCACAACCTGACTCTCTTTTTTGTGGGGGGGAGGGGTGGATTTATGGCACCGCTGGGATTGACTGAGTGGGTCTCCACAGCCTGCTCAATCGATGCAAACACAGCAGTGTAGACACACACTGAGACATGGAAGAAGGACTGAAAAGAATGTTATGACTAGGTCTTTATGCACAATGGAAAGTATGAGTGGAAAGTGAAAAGCATAAGAGAGTTTTGGTTTTGAAAAGAACAATGAAGTTTCATTTTCATCAGACCTGCTTTTCATCATGCTAGGAGAGCAGTACAGTAGTCCCATTTCTCACATGACCCCAGTAAGGTGCCCCCTCTCTGAAATGGGGCTCTAGTTCTTGTGGGCTGGAATGGGTTTTTCTAGTCCAGCATCATTTCAAAAAGACTCTCCCTCGCAAAACTAACATGGTATTTCCTCAAAGATTGCACTCTGCTGACATGGTGAGATACAGAATTATTCAGACTCTGTGTAGCAGCACTTTTTGGTGGCTCCTGATAACAACGTTCTCCACTGCAGGGTTGTAGAGAGCTCAGCAATGAGAAATCCACCCTTCACAATGACAATATCATACTTTAAAAGAACAGAGACTCAGCAGTTCATTTCACACAGGCTAATGAGGCAACTTCTTTGCTCACATACAAATTCTATGCCCACTCAAACCCACAGCTTCAGCTACTGTATTCTCTGAACTGAGGATGAGAAATAGAAACATTTTCTCTTTTTTGTAGGACCCAATTGTATACTCTGCCCTGCAAACTGGCAATGGATGGGAGGTGACACCTGTTTCTACATTTCTGCACTGAAGAGGTCGTGGGAAGACAGTCAGAAGTTCTGTTCCTCACAGAATTCCACCCTTCTCCTGCTAAAAGACAGGGATAAGCTGGTATGGTCCCGATCCCAGATTCGTTTATTTTATCTGTATGTAATTTTTCAGAAGCCCCTCCAAGACAAATTTTGGTTATTATAGCTCTGTTGCCTCAGTATCCGCAGAGTGGGGAACAGTGCAGAACACAGTGCATCGGTCAGTCACAGGATAAATAACCTTTGGAACTTACTTCCAGAGTATATTAGTAAAGCAAAGAATAGAGGCAAGTCTCTCAGATTCAGCTGTGGTTATGACCAATGGGTTTTTCACAGGGTACTGCATTCTGACTGCTTTGAGGAGTGGATCAGTGCTACGTGGATAACAGTTTGTCCTGTTCTGGTTGCTAGAGGGATTCAAGGGAAGGATTTCCACACTTGCAGAGAGCAGGGGTCATCATGGGTCTGAAATTTGTCTTCATTCACACTGCAATAAAGTGGCCATAAAATGCCAGCATTCTGATCTGGTAGGTGTTACATCCACTTTATCCTGGTGTAAATAACAACACAAGGTACAGGACAATCGGGAACCAGACCCCTTAACACCTGCTGCGAGGCATATGTTGTGAAGCCTGGATTAGGTTTGTGATGTTAAAAAGTGTAAGTTACCCATTTTGTTACTTTTCATCTGTCTCCACATTAACCGTAAATATGTTTGTAACCCTTCTGCCAAACTGCGTCGGCAGCAGCAAGGGCCGGGTTCTGTATCTAGGGGTCCCTCTCAATGATTGGCTAGCCCCCACCCAGTCACCTGGGAAATTACACACTATTCCCTGGGCGCCCCTCAAAGGGCAATCCTTCCCCTCTCGCAAGCACAGAGTCTGAGTGTAGAAAGAAACCTTTTAATAGCGAAAGAGAGGTAACACAGCACTGGTTTGGGGAACAGTGCAAACAGAGTTCATGAACTCAATGAACCAAACCCCTCCCAGAGTACGGGGCGTGTCCTTCGCCTCTCCCTTCCTTCTTCCCCCTGTGCTGACCGGCGTCGTTTGCAATATCCACCTCTTGGGGGGTGGCTCCACCTCCTATGCCGCTCCTGTCCAACACGGGCTCGACCAGGCCCCCTCTGCTGCTGTCTCCTGCCACCTTCGGGCCTCGCTGATTCCCCAACCACTGGCAGCGACCACACCTGTTTCCCACCGACCGCTGGCTCCAACTGCACCGGGCTCCCGCTGACTGCACTGGGCTGGCACCGACTGTACCAACCCCTCTGCCAATTGCTAGGCCAACCGCACCGGCATCGACTGTGGATCAGGCTGGCACCAACTGTGCCAGCCTCACCAGTGCTGCCTGGTGCTCACTCAGCTCTGTTTTGTCAGACAAGGTTTATTCTCTACTGGTTCAGCTCTTAGTGATTTCAGCTCATGGGTAAACCTTCTGCTGACATACAGGCAATGTCCCTGCTTTCAAGAAACAAAAGACTCCAAGATGAGTCATTAATTCTATCTTTTAACAATGGGGAGAGAGAATCACTCCATGCCTGCCTTACCAGGGCCAGTGTGATCCCAATAGGAGACTGCTCCACCTCTTTCCCCCTTGTTTCCATTGTTTCTGCCATCCTTGCCAGCAGATTCTATCATAACAAACTCACAGTTTTGCTGACATCTGTTCATACAATTGAAGGACACATTTCATTAACAGTTAACACAGTGGGAAATGCCTTATTCAGCACCTAGGTAAGTTATCTACTTAATTGTAATGCAGATACAAAGCCCATGCAAACAACCACTGCTGAGCAGGGAGAGTGTCACTGAGACACTCAGACCTGGCTTACATGTTGTTCTGTTGCCAGGATCTCACTTTCCTTTTTTGTATAACATTAAACAGGAAATGCCTTTTCAACATCTATTAAATGCAAACGCAACCACCAAGTATGTCTTCATTATACAACAACTCCCTTATTCCCTCTGTCTCTATCTGCATAGAGACTTTTTAATGGAAATCTCTTCTTAGGAGTCTCTCAAGTAACATCCACTGAATGTGGGGACAGGGGGCAAAGTCTTTTATAGGTGGGAGCTCTCAGATCTTCAGTTCTATCACTAAATTCTGATCCTGCGTTTGCTTAAAAGAAAACAAGACAGACCGACACAAAGGGTGGGGGGAGGGGAGAAAAGAGTAGGAAACCACAGGAGGAGAGAGAGGTTCTGTGTCTGGTCTGCTGGTCAGGTATTGGAAGACCACTGGCACCACTGTAGCCCATGACCCAGCTAGACACGCCTGGACCTCAGCTGCAATTCCCTGGCTCAGGAAAACATTTCACTGGGTTCTCCTGATTCTCCAAAATTTTTATGGAGCAAAATTCCCATGGGATCATGTTATTCCCATGTTATTTACAGCTAGCAACACTGGTCACAGGAATGTGCTGTCTTGCTTGGTGAAACCAGGTGCATAGGAGACAGAAGGAAAGAACAGAGACTAAGGCTGGGATGGAAATTGCATATGAGGAAAGGAAACAGCAGGAACATTTGGGGCACGTCTCAGGAATTGCTTAGCACACAGCCATGGAGATAGCCCATGTGTCTGGTTACATCTCCTCATCCGGCCTCATCAAAACGTATTTTGAAACCAGAGAAAAGGCGCAATGGGATAGTAAAGCTCTTAATTCAGAGAGCTCTGCCTGTCAGATTTCACTTCGTTAGCTGCCTAAAGATGTAGAGAGACACCTAGACACTTAAAATCCCACTAGGTGCTTATCTACCTCTTTAGACACCTAAATACTTTTGAAAATCTGCCCCTGGTGCTAGAGAGGTGACTCTTAAATCTGTCCAGCAACGTTTCAGTATCTGATACACTTTAAAAGTTCTGTAATACAAATTAGGGTCCATGCCATGCCACTGGTCACAATTTCTCCTGTCACTGATACATGTTGCGGGGGTGGGTGTGTGTGCGTGTGTGTTAAACCTATACAATTATGAAAGATAAGAACTTGGGGTCTTTTTGGAAATAATCTTGTGATTTGCTCACAGAACCATGTACCTCCAAGGAGTGAGAGAGAATATTACTGGATTGGCTTACGTAAATCTAAAGGGAGCAGCTGGTATTGGGAGGATGGCTCAGCACTTTCTACACAGAAAGCAGATTGGTAAGTTTTAAGTATGTAAGACCAAAATGTGGCCTGTCCCGTGTGATTGTCCAGGGGAGAAGCACATGGTGTCCACTTATTCTCCTCCACTGTCTGTGTTGTGACTGGAAAAATAGGGGCAATAGAAACCTCTTTGGGGCTGCTAATCACCTTCCTGTGCAGAAGAGGAAGGAACGGGCAGGCAGCAGTGGAGAGCTGGCACTGGCTCCAGAATGCACTGGCTGGTACAGCTGAGCTGGCCTGTAGAGGAAAGTAATCTGAACCAGTTGTAGGGCAGGTGCAGATGACTTACCCCAGGGAAATGCAGACACACAGTTCCCTAAATCATGCACAGAGTGCCAAGGTCAGGACATAATAAAATGATACTTTATCTTCTAGGATTTACTTGCAATCAAGCTATTATTGTGGCTACCTATATGGAGAGAAAATTGACAACCGTTATTACTGCACAATGGAGTGCTTCTTCATCTGTGAGAAAGCAGCTGTCAAGCTAAGGTACAGCAACATCACCAAGGGGACTCTGGATCCATCCGTCTGAGGTAACGTACTAAGTGTATTTTTTTCTTGTGTGTGTTTTTGTTTTTCAGACTTCTCAAAATGGGTACTCAAATGGGAATGTCACTAGACACTAAGGCAGCATGTCCTGTTTTTTTTTTTCCCCCAGGGTTCAGTTTTGACAAACAAGACACAAAAACCGGAAAGACTCTTACAAAGTAACTTGTAAAAATAAGCTGTTGTCAGCATCAACGTAGTACTGCGATACCTCCTGAGAACACACACAACCTAGGAGTCAGGACCTGAAACGTGTAACAAGTGAAACATTGAAACTAGGAACTTCAGGCATATCTTTGAAGCAGAGAAACTACAGATAAAGACCTATTAGGTCACATCTTGTGACCAGAAACCCAGGGCAAGATGCTTCTGAACATTAGATTCTCTAGAGCCGGGATGAGGCAGAAAAGTCTGAAATGGTTATAACAAAAATAAAGATAAAACATTGACTAATGCCCAGCTTAACAAACCATATTAGATTCAAGCAAAATGTCTCAACACTTGCTTCCAACAATATTACCGACTAAACTCTTCAGGTCAAGCCCCCCTCTCGGAGAGTCCAACGGCTGCTTCCTTTATCTCTTCAGGTGTTCAGAATGTGATGGGCAGGGGTAGAGAGAGGGATCCCGTCTGGCATTTGTTCTTCCTTTTTAGAGTTTCAGTCCCCCTCTTGAAAAATATTTCCATCTGAGACCCAGGAGCCAAAAACTCCATGCGGAAAATATTCCCTGCTGTTTTTTCAGCAGTTTGAAATTCCTTTGTCTTCCTTTCTTTCTTCATGACTGTTTACTGCTTAAACACAAATTAAAGGAAGCTCACATAACTTCCTTTGTCTGGAACATGTGTTAATGAAATTTTACAGTGGAATCTTATAACTTCACATGCAATTTTGCCACACATTTTATCAGGACAACACTGATTAGAAAATTATGAATTTTCATATGCTACTTGACAAGGAATTCTTTGTACAAACTTTATTATAGTCATGGGCAGAGTGTGAATACAAGGGTGTATTCTCTGAAACTCTTCTCTAAAACTTTTCCAGTTCCATTGCATCCTTTTTTACATGGGGCAACCAGAACTGGACACAGAATTCAAGGTGTGGGCGGACCATGGATTTATATAGTGGCATCATGATATTTTGTCTTATTTCCTGTCCCTTTCCTAATAGACCCTAACATTCTGTTAGCCATTTTTCCCACTGCTGCACATTAAGATGGAGGTTTCCAAGAACTATCCACAAAGTCTTCCACGTCTCTTTCTTGGGTGTTAAGAGCTAATTTAGATCCATCAGTATATAAATGTAGTTGGGGTTATGTTTTCCAATATACATTACGTTGCATTTACCAATGTTGAATTCCATCTTCCATTTTGTCGTCCTGTTGCCCAGTTTTGTGAAATCGCTTTGTAATTCTTCGCAGTCTGCTTTGGACGTAGCTATATTTAGTAATTTTGTTTTGTCTACAGATTTTGCCACCTCTTTGTTTACCCCTTTTTCCAGATCACTCATGAATGTGTTGAATATCACTGGTTCCAGTTCAGATCCCTGGGGGATTCTGTTATTTACCGCTCTCCATTCTGAAAAGTGACCATTTATTCCTACCCTTTGTTTCCTATCTTTTATCCCTTTACTGATTTATGACAGGACCTTCTGTCTTATCCCATGACTGCTTACTTCATTAAGAGTCTTTGGTGAGGGACCTTATGAAAGGCTTTCTGAAAGTCCACATACATTTTTGTGAGGTGATTTGTCAAAGGTCTGTTTCTGAGAGTCCCTGGATCACACTTGTCCACATGCTTGTTGACTTCTTCAGAGAATTCTAACAGATGGGTGAGGCATTGCTTCCCTTTACAAAAGCTGTGTTGACTCTGCCCCAATAAATTGTGTTGATCTATGTGTCTGATAGTTTCTACCAGTTGGCCTAGTTCTGAAGTTTGGCTCATTGGCCTGTAGTTGCCAGGATCTCTTCTGGAGCCCTTTTTAAAGACTGGCATTACATTAGATACCTTCCAGCCATCTGCTACAGAGGCTTATTTCAGCGTTAGTAGTTCTGCAATTTCATAATTTTCATGAACTCATCTGAGTGACCCAATCTGGCATGCAGTCCCTACGCCTGCCTACCAGATCAGTCCTCACATGTGATTTAGGAAGCCGGACTCCTATCTACCCCTGTCTTATGAATCAGTCTGGGGCTTGGCCGGGGATAGGATTCCAAATGCTTAAAGTGAGGCAGCAGGGTGCAGGTCTGGAGGCAGAAACATAAGCTTCTAGGGAAGTTTTACTGACAAAAAACAAACAAACAAACAAAAACAAGGCACCAAATGAGTGTTGACACTGTCACAGATGGTCCTTTCAGAGTCTTTTCCAGCTTCAGTCACTCACCACATCTCTGGGTCTTCTTCACCACCTCCATATTTTATTATTCTATCAACAGGCCATTGACTTAATATATTTACAGTCAGTAGCCAGGTACCCCCCTTGCCTTTGGATAAGGCAGCAGTAGAGACTAGTCCTGCCTTCCTTCAGGTTCCTTCCTCTCTACTGCTTCCTTCCTGTCAATTCATATAACCCCCCTGGTGATGTTACTTCCACTTCAATGAGCTCTTCAGCTCTAGCTTTACTCAGTTAAATGACACTCTGTAAACAACCTGGTTTCCAGTTAGGTCCCAATTAATAAATATTGGTGGATTGTGACAGGCTGCTGCGTTATCTCCTGACTCAGCACATCAAAGTGCATCACAATGGAGCCTAAAACAAGGATTTTGAAGCCTAAATGAGGGGGTTAGGTACCTGACACCTTTTGTGCTTCCAAGCTAAGAACTTTATCTAATCCACCTTTAAATACAGCAGATCAAGTGATGTCGTTTTATCCACTTCTCTGTGGGAAACTATTTAAAAAATCTCACAGATTTCATTTTTACCAAATGTTTTCTGAGCTCCAGCCTGAACATTTCTCCCTTTCTCAATTTTATCACATTTCAGTTATATCCCTAGACAACCATAAACAAATCCCCCTTTCTCCTTTATCATTTCACTCAGGAGATACTTGTATAAAGTTACTTCTATTCCAGACAACCAGCTCTTTATAGAATATACAGTTATCTAGTAGAAACAAAAATTCATTATTTATAGAGGGTATGGAAAATCATTAGAAGGAATGACTACAGAAAGTCAGTTCTATACTGTGGCTGGATGATCATGTTTT
>NW_027133406.1:0-7731 GCF_026122565.2 Emydura macquarii macquarii
ATGCTTCTGGTTGTTTATCCACGCAATCTCTAACTTTTTCTTTCTTTGTTTTGCATTTTCTGTAATCCCCTTGTACAGCCTAAGGTGATCTCTTATACCTCTCATGATTTCTGTGCTGCCTTTTTGCTCGGGAACCAGGATTCCATTGCAAACTGGCACTATCCAGATCTTCTTAGCCAGAATTGATGTTAGAAGTTTCCATATAGTTGGTAGAAACGTGATTAATCCATAATTTTTAGGATTACTTCAATTAACTTTCTTTCTGTAGGACGAGAGTTGTCCCTGTCACCATGCATCTTGGAAATGCATTCTTCAAACTTGTATTAAGTTGTTCAAATAAACAATGGAGTATTGTAAGGCATTTCGGCAAGAATCCATGCATCCCATCTCATCTGGGTGTTTTTCAATTTTTCATTGCTCTCACTACCTCATCTATTTCTCTCTTTGATCTTTCTGTGTATTCCTTTGTGTTGTAATTTATAATTCTTTCCTCTCATTTTTAATTCAATTTTTTGTTTGATTATGTCGTACAGTTTCAGACCAGATTTCTTTCCAGTAGCACTGAAACTCTTCCATGTTGTTTATTGACTCTCTATTTTTGCCTATTCTACATTTAATGTTAATCAGATCAAAGACTTTCATAGGGTCTCCTGCCAAGTGACTGTTCTTTTGATACTAATAACTGTGGGCTGCATATCTTATCCTGCCATAAGTGCAAGGAACTGGACTAGATGATCTAGCGAGGTCCCTTTCAGTCCTATGATTCTATGATTCCCATGTTTTCTATCTTTCAAGCCTACAAAGCTGAGTGATCAGGTTTTGTTTATGTTGTTCCTTCATGACTCACACATCCCCTTCATTCAGCTGATATTTCATCTCCAAGGCCATTGGCTTTTCTTTTCTCCTCAAATAATTTTTCTCATATTCATCAATAGGCTGGAATCTCAACATAAAAGCTTACTCTTCTGCTTTAACTTTCATTTCCATGGAGTTTATTGACTAAAAGGAGTTTTGAAGTGGTTCACATCCTCAGATAGCTTGATGTGAAATGATCAGAAGTTACCTTTACTGTAGCATAAATTATATAATTCTACTGCCTAATACTTGTTGGTTTTACTCCACAGTTTCTGTGAGCACTTCATTAAGTGCTTGCATTTTATCATCCAGTCTTTGATGGGCTGTATATTTCATACTTGATGGCATGGGTCGGTCCTCACCGTCTTCCACTCTGTATGACCTCTATCAACAAAGATTAATATTTCCTGTACTTTCTTCAGGTGCTATTTCACTCATATTTGTCCTCAGTTTTCTTCCATTTCTGGCTTCTGTCTATCCTATGTTATTGCTCACAGCACAAGGTTTGCTTGTAGTTCTACCTGACTAATCTCCTTTTTCAGGCATTCAATCTCCCTTTGCATAAATCCACCTATTTGGAATACAGCTCTTAGTTGTGCAGTGAGTATATGCTTGGTCATTTCTTTCTCTGTATTGTAGTTTCTGTCCTTCCAAAGTTGGAGGGAACGTTCGTTTGTCCAGCCTCTCTCTTCTAGTTTTGCCAAAAGAAAACTTCAGATCACATCTTGGTCTATAAGACAAGTTCTTTTCACTCTTTTGTCGCAAATGAACTCTGGTTCTTTGTCTGGACAGTTGCATGATACATACAGTTGCCCACCACCACACAAGACACCCTTCTGGGGAGGAGACTCATCCAGACAAGCTCTTTAGAGGCCCCCTTTATGGCATTCATAATATTCATCGATTACCTGTAACCTCCATACTGGTTTGGGTTGACTGGCTATAACCCTCTCGGTGGCAAACCAGTATTTCTAGGCCTTGGGTTTTTTTTCTTCTGGAATTCTAGAGATTGTCACAAGGCTATATCCAATAAGATACTATAGATATTCAATACTCTACCAAAAACACAGAATGTAATAGACAGAGATACTTCTTATAGAATTGGCCACATCGCCTGCCAATGTGAATCAGCCTTAGCTCAGTAGAAGTCAGTGGGCCAGATCTCCACTTGGTGTAAATCAGCTGAACCTCTGTTGAAGTTAGTGGGACAGACTGAAGTGATATGAGGTCAGAGAGAAACAACAAGAGGATGAATGGCTTTGCATGCTCATGGGTATGTGCCCCATAATGCAGTAGGCTGAATATCAAGTCCCTTTGCTGCAATGCCCTTTTTTATTGACCCACAGTGGAAAAGCTTCAACAGGAGAGGCTAAGGGAACCCTTTGTCGGACTGTACCAATGTCACAGCTGAGTGGGGTTTTTGTGAGTACCAGTGGGGCCTCATTCTGGGATTTAGGTACCTAAAGTGGCAGTTAGGTGCCAAAGTCCTTTTGTGCAACTAGCTGATTTTGTCCATTAAAACAGACATTTTATAGGCCGTAGTAGGCCTCTCTTTACATTCATCCTTCGGATCGGATGATCTCCACAATTTACTTATGATATGTGCTAATTTCATTATTTTTTTCCACTCTGACAGGTCACAGTAAGGATACATGGGAAATCAAACCAAAGTGACCAAATTTATTCTCCTGGGCCTTTCCAACGACCCACAGATGCAGATTTTCCTCTTCCTGGTGTTTTTAGTTGTCTATTTAATCACCCTTTTGGCGAACATGGTGATTATGTTGGTGGTAAGGACCGATTCTCACCTTCACACCCCTATGTACTTCTTCCTGTCTCATTTATCCTTTGTGGATATCTGCTATTCCTCAGCCATTGTCCCCAAGATGTTATGGAATTTCCTAGCAGAGCACAAAACCATTTCTGTTAATGGCTGCTTTGCACAGATGTTCTTCTTTTTCCTGCCGGCAGCTACTGAAATCTTTATCCTCTCAGCCATGGCTTATGACCGCTACGCTGCCATCTGTGACCCGTTGCGTTACATGGAGAAAATGAGTAAAGAGGTCTGTGCTCTGCTGGTGAGTGGTGCGTGGGCAATGGGCTTCATAAATGCCACGATTAACACTGTTTTTGCCCTCAAGTTACATTTCTGTGGGCCCAATCAAATCAGCCATTTCAGCTGTGAGCTGCCTTCTCTATTACCGCTCTCCTGCACTGACACTGTCACCAATCACGTGGTGCTTTTTACTTCTGTTGTGATACTTGGATCAAGCTCCTTCATCTTCACTCTGGTATCCTACATTCATATAATCTCCACCATCCTGAGGATACGCTCTGCGGAGGGCAGGCGTAAAGCCTTCTCCACCTGCAGCTCCCATCTTATTGTGGTTGGTTTGTTGTACCTGACAGCTTTATTCCAGTACACAAAACCCAGCTCAGTCTCCTCTCTGCTTCTGGATGAAATGTTTTCCCTCCAGTACAGCATCTTAACTCCCATGTTAAACCCCATCATCTACAGCCTGAAAAACAGGAAGGTGAAAACAGCTGTAGGGAAAATGTTGGGGAAATTCAAGTTTTTTAAGTCATTTTGATATTGTAAGAAAAAATATCAAAGAACATAAAACTGTGAATAACTTGTCCTTTGGCGATTCTTAGCTCAGGTATCTCACTGATACTTTGGGCCAGCGCCTGATCTGGTGTAAATCAGTGTGGCTCCCTTGCACTCAGTAGGCCAGATCCCCATTAAGTAGATGAGACTCTGGAGCAAAGGGGACTGGATCCTGGGTCTCCATTTAGGGTGAGTTCTAGAATTGCCAGGCTCTAAAGCCATTCATGCTCGCTCTTTCTCTCTTCCAATATCTCTTTAAATCTGGCCCACTGAATTCAATGGAGCTATGGCCCATTTATACCACTTGAGGATCTGCCCAGTTCTATAAAATAAACATTTTTGTCTATTACATTCTGTAGTTCTTCTGTAATATTTTGCTGAAACCCCTATGTAACATCTGTCGTACCTCAGAGGATTCATTAATGCTTATTAATGTCTCTAAGACTTTCAAATAATAATAATAGTAATAATTATTCAATAATAATAATAATAATAATAATTATTAATTATTATTATTATTATTATTATAAACAATGAATGTGATCACCAGTCAGGCCAAGAGGCACAAAGAACTAAGGATCTATTAGGAGAGATTGAGAGAGACACATATCAGGTATCCCATATTGCAGCAGTATGCTACATCCCTAACCACTACAATAAAATTATAGGGCCTCCTCCACCTAATTCCTCCTTCTTCACTCCTCTCTCTCACCATGGTCTCTTGCTACCTTAGGTGGGGTTAGAGGCTTCCCAGCTGAGAATCCCAAGCCGAAGGAAATTCCTTCCTCCAGAGGAGATAGGGACTGAACTGTTTGATAGCTGTGGGATTTAGAACACACCCTCTCCCTGGCTTTTCCCAATGGCTAGGGAGCCATCTATCATGCTGGATGGTTTTTAATTCCATTCTTAGGTGCCTGTGTCTCCCTTTTCACTGTGTAGGGAGCCCTGGCACCCAGCTCAGGTTTTGGAAACCAAGTGACTTTTTTTGTCACCTGAAAGTTAGCCACTGCAATGCTCAGAATGAGAAATCCTACGTCCGGTTGTGAATCTACCCTTGGTGTAAATTGAGAGTACCCCATTAAGTCAATGGAAGTAGGTGGATTTACTGGGGTTCTGGTCCGTTGTGTCCATATTCTAAAGTTATTTTGCTTTCCTCAAATTTCACTCCCTGTTGAGTTGGAAAGATCTGTGTATCTCTGAGTTTCCACATAAACCCGGAACATAAAGTGGAGCTAGCACTCTTCAGCTACGGGAAATTCACCCTTAGTGAAGCACTATAGCTTGTGGAAAGGAGCGTGATGACACCGATATATGCCAGCTGAATATCTTGCCTCAGCAAAGGAAGTTATAACTCAGAATCCACCTTTTGTCAAAGTTGGATTTATAGAGCTGTTGACAGGGGTGAACGAAGAGTCAACCAATAGGATGAGCTTTTCAAAACAGTTTAGGGGAATCAGGTGCCAACTCCTATTCACTGCAGAAAAATGTGGTCCCAGTGACATGGCCAAGGTCAGCCTGAAAGACTGTGGACAACAAGACATTGAAGCCTGATCTCTTCTATCCTTGTCCCGAGCCTTGAACCACAAAACCATCCATGTGCCCACGGGGAGTCTCTTCCAATGTCAGCCATGTACTGACTGAATGCACACCTATCCCAGTTCAGAAAGACACCACCCTTCCTTCCCATTTTCAAAGGCTAAAGAACTGCAGAGAGACCCAGCTACTGCGGAAATCCCACAGCTTCTCAAGCTTGCCTGCTCTGACTCGTACCTTGGTGAAGTTGGGGTTAGTGTTTTCAATGTGTGATTGTTTTTAAGCTGCTTTTTATTAATAATAGTGTCATATGTTCAGATCTTCACTACGGTGCTGAGAATCCCCATTCATGACAGCCAAAAATATGTGATGTAGTGTATACATTGAGATGTATAAATGTATATGAAGGGAGAGGGTTTCTGTGCAACTCTGGAGCTACAATATACCCTGAATTAATCACCCCTGTGTTAGAGTCTGATAATCCCAGTGTGGTCTTGCTATGTACCAAATAAAAGATTGTGAGTGATGAAATCTGGAACTGAGCTGAGTTTTTTGGGTCCCAGAGAACTGGATGCAGTGTTCGCCCAGAACTGGACAAAGTGTCTGGATAAGCCAGCTGGAAAAGGTCTTGAAGGGAATCCCAACACAAAGATGGGCTGGTCTCCAGATATTGGCACACACATGGAAGGGAAATGTGGGGTTGTCAGACACCCCTCCCTTGCCCCTGTTTTCCTGTCCTTCACCCTCACATCCCCCTTCCTAGTGTATCCAACCCACCTCATTTATCCACTCCCTATAATCAACCCTCCTCTCACTGCCCCCCAATCCTCTCTCCCACTGTTTCTAACACCTCTTCCACCCCTAATCATCCTCCTCTCCTAGCAGGCATCTACACATGTAATTTTTTTTTTCATTTAAAAAACCATTTCAGTCTCTTCTAAATATTCCATAGTGCTTAGCTGACTTAAATCCCAGAATCAGGCCTCATTGAGATTCACAAAACCCCTACTTAGCTGCTCTCAAACCCTGTACATGCCTAAACTCACTCCACACCTAGGTTTCTGCAGGAAAAGTTCCCCAGGTGCCCGTGAGTCTGCCTCTGGGTGTGAGGTACGGCTGCCCCGTGATGGACGAACTGGGGGAAGATAGGCGTTCCACCACCTAGCTCTCCTGCAGAGCCCAATCCAGTCGGTATACTCACCAAAAATAGCCAGGTGGTTGGGGGGAACTGCCTCTTCAATGACAAGCCAGCAGTTAGGGGAAGCTTTGGGTATCCGAACTTGAAGCTGGTTTGAGGGGATACGTTTTTAAGATCTGTTTTTGAGCACATTAAATGAAGGATTGTATGCCGGTTCCTTAACAATGATGGGGAATATCCTCAGCTTTGGTAAACAGCCATCGCTCCAACGCCTTCAAATGCAGCAGTAACAATTTACACCCACTGAGGGTCCGCCCCTAAGATGCACGATTGCAAATATGTTTTTCAAGGAAAAGTGTCTCCAGAAATATTCAGTTCTTACTGAAAACTCAGTGGGATCTGGGTGCCTAATTCCCTTGGACACTTAGGCTATGTCTTCATTGACGGCGGCAAATTCAGTGCCACTGGATTGATTCTTTGGGATCGATTGAGTGGAAGTGGAGACCCCTCTCAATGAATTGATCCAGAGGTCAACTGAATAAATCCAACCCCAGATAAAGAGTAATTCTGCCTCAATGGGAGGGCATTTCCTGTCGGTGCAGTGTAGTGGGGACGCCGTGCTCATTAGAATTTAGGAAGTCGTTGGGAGATATGGAAGCTACCTTACATACCTTTTGTATTTCCCATCGACTGCTGCCAAATTTCGCAGCAAGTGTAGACCAGGCCTTAAAAATCCCAGCCGACATGATTCTGAGGTGACAGGGGAACTGAGATGCATAGAGGTTGTGTAGCTTGTTTAAACTCACACACGCAGCCAGTGGCAGACCTGAGAACAAAACCCACATGTCCTAATTTACGATGAGAGTTTCAAAGGCATTAAAGGGAGCTTGGTATCAAAGTACCATTACATTTCAATGAGAGTTGGACATCAATTGCCTTTAGGCTCCTTTGAAAATCCCACTCTACTTTGGATGAATTTCATCTGATAATGAAATAAGACTGAATATCCCCACAGGACCCAGTCCAGCAGGCATGCTGGCAAAAGATATCAGCGTGGTTGGGAGAACTACCTTTTCACTGCCAGCCCAGCAGTTAGAGTAAGTGCTCGGCGTTTGAACTTGGAGCTGATTGACTGGAGACATTTTTAACATGATCCGTTTCTTCTCACTGAGTGTGTACATTGAAGTATTGTACGCAGGTTCCTTAACAATGATGGGGCTGATCCTCAGCTTTCATCATTTTCAAATGGAGCTGTAACAATTGACACCCATTGAGGGTCCACCCGTAACACTCATGATCACGAATGGGATTTTCAAGGAAAGAAATGAAAACTGTTCCATAAGAATTGAATGTTTCTGCAGAAACTTTCACTGGGATTTGGGTGTCTAACTCTCTTTGACTATGAAAAATCCCAGTCACCATGAGTGTTAAGTGACAGAGGAACTGAGATGCACAGAGGTTGTGTAGCTTGTTTAAACTCACACCCATGGCCAGTGGCAGAACTGAAGACATAACCTAGTTCTCCAAGGAATTAAAGGGAGTTTGGTACCAAAATACCATTACATTTCCATGAGAGTTGGGCATTGTAGCCGGGAGG
>NW_027133407.1:0-8006 GCF_026122565.2 Emydura macquarii macquarii
CCCAGGAAACTCTGCAGATGCTCAGGGCGCTGTCGGCTCACTCTGCAGTTCTTCCCTGCACGGCTGCACGGAGCAGCCGGACTGTGTGTGCAGAGTCGCTGAGCAGCGGCCGGTCACTGTCTAGTCCTGCAGCATCCGGCTCCTTCATTATCCCCTACAGGGCTGGGGAGACGGGTCTGATTCTGCCCTGCCTGCCCTGGGGTTTGGGCTGAGGAGAAAGGAGGCAGGATCTAGCCCAGAAGCAATAGGGGGTGAGATGTTGTGACGGGGTTGTGACCTGTCCCGTGCCCAGGGCAGCCACCTGAGAATGCCAAGGTCAGGGCAGGCTGAAAAGAGCAGATTCTCCCAACACTGGTGGGTGACACTGAAGTCAGGCTTCCCAACCAGCCACAAACTGCGCTTCTGAATCCCCACAGAAGCCAGTATACAAATACACACAGCCCCCTTTACAGCATTTCAGCTCCTGGCTCCCAAATCAGCCACTAGGCCCAGTAAAGAGACCAGTTATTTAAACTCCCTGATCTTTACTAAATAGGTTCCCTCTGACCACAAGGGGTCAGCCACAGCACCAGATCAATATGAGTTTGGATCTTACCTAAAATACCCTGCTGCCAGCCAATCCTTTAGTAACTGAAACTGAAGGTTTATTGTAAAAAGAAAGAAACAAACTATGGGAGAAATGTTAAAGGGTCAAAGCAAATCAGATACATACAAATGATTGAAAGTCCAGATACATCCAGTCTCTGGGAGAATTGTGGAGTTGCAGCTTGTACAGTTCCTCTGGTGCACATCCAACGCCTGGATGGGTCTAAGTCCCTCAGTTCAGTTGCAGAATGAATTGATCCAGAGGCAGGTGTGAGTCTGTAGCTAAACAGGAACAAAGACAAAATGGATTCTGGGGCTTGGCCTTATCTACCCTCTGGGCCTGGCCAGGCTGTCTTGTGCAATGTTACAAGAACTAAAATGGAGTCCAGAGTCACATGGGCCAGTCCTGGTAACTCTTCAGCTGTGCCTTTAGGTTCTTCCTGGGTCCCTTGCATCCCTGAGTGTCTTAATGGTCATTAAGCAGGTATTGTCCTGCCGCCATCCTATCTGGGGTGTAGCCCAGGCAGCACAATTTGAAACACAGATATCTGAAATACATCTATAACTTCCATTTCACACATCACACATGAACATAAGTATTACATCTGACTTAGCACATTATAACCTTTCTAACAGTACCTGACATGGCATATCTCACATGGATTACTATGTTTTTGACACACTGATGTCAAACAATATAACAAATGCTGTCCCCCACATCTACCCAGCATGACACCCCCAACGCAAGACTGGTGTACATGGGAGCAATCGGAGCTCCTGAATACACCCCGAGGCCCCCCTCATTCAGATAGTGTGACAGGGGTCCCTAAGGTGAAACCTCGACTGTGTGACCGCTGAGGCCTCTGTCCCACCAACCTGGGGTATCCCTCTCACACTGGGCTGCTGTGTCAAGCCACAAACCTCTGGCAGGTGCTGCACGTTCCCAGACATCCACAGGCAGGGACAAACCCAACTGAGTTACAGGAATGATCTCTCAGCCACTCATGAACCAGCCATAGGGAGGCTCCAGTCAATATTCCCCCTGAGCTCCCCAGCTTGGCACCCCAGAACTGTACCATCTGACCTGGACAGAAGCCTGGCCAGGGTAAGTTCATTACCTAACGCACCCTTCGCTCGATGTGGACAGGACATGCACCAGCCTTTTCACCCTGCCATCTTCGGGGGACTGCTTACAACGGGTAGCCTCAAACTGTGCTCCTCTGACCCTCACCTGAGCATCCGAGCCCCCCCAAACACCCTCTGTCCAGCTGCTCTGCACAGCTCACTTCATCCTAGTGCTGACATGTGCCCAGCCACTATTCCAGGACAATCCACTTATGCATCAATTACTATAGTCTCATAGACTTTAAAGTCAGAAGTGACCATTATGATCATCTGGTCTCACCTCCTGCACAACGCAGGCCACAGAACCTCACCCACCACTCCTGTACTAGACCCTAACCTAGGACTGAGTTACTGAAGTCCTCAGATCATGGTTTAAAGCCTTCAAGGTAGAGAGAACCCACCAGCAAGAGACCCAGGCCCCATGCTGCAGAGGAGACCTCTGCCAATCTGCCCTTGAGGCCCTCTCCTGTTTGGCTTCCCGCACAGGTGTTTATGGGGGACAAGATGTCCCGATTATATATGGACAGTCCTGATATTTGCAGCTGTGTCTTATATCGGCGCCTATTAACCCCCACCCCCAACCTGATTTTCACACCTGCCATCTGCTCACCCTCGGTGTGAACGTCTGTTCACCAGACTTTCTTTCCTTCCCACGTGTTTCTTTGGCCTTTTGCCCTGGTTCCCGCACCTGCTCAGTCACACTGATTCCGGCTCCCCACCTGCTCACGGGTCATTGCTGGATGCTCTTTCTCAACTGCCTTGTGTTCTCCCCCACCGGGCAGTGTCCTGGTGCCCGGCTCTCAGCAATGAGAACAGAGTCCTCAGGAGCCCAGAAAGGGGAAGTCACCGCAGGACGGCAGAAATGGCTGGAGCTGGGCGTGGAGGGCAGGACAGTGGTAACTAAGCAGGTGGAGAAGCCAGTGAGGTCCCATGGGAGGTGTTCTCTGGGAGGTCCTGCAAGAGGCCCAGGCCCCGTTTATGTCTCTCTTAAGCCCAGAGGGTGAATTTCCCCAAGTGGGAGCTGGATCCTTCTCGCCAGGGACTGGAGACCAGGGCGGAGGCAAAAGGTTCAGGCTCATCCAACATCCCAGGCCCTCAGCCTGGCCCAGCTGTGCCTTTAGCCAGGGGCTGCCCTGGTCCCCAGGCAGTGAGATGGGACGGGAGGCGTTTCCTCAGTGATATGTTTAGACTCAAACAAGCAAATCAGGCTTTTTCGGTTCTCAGTCTTCAAGCCCAAATAGAGACGCTGTGGCCGGAGGTGGGAAGGGGGCTGCAGGGCAGGAAATGGGGAGCAGTAACGAACATCAGACACGAGATGAGGACAGAGCAGGTCAGAGAGAGGCTGCGGCGTCTCTGCTGTCTGAGCCCTACAGACCCCAGTGGGACTGGGAGCAGGGAGAGGGGCCGGCAGGAGCATCCAACCCAGGGGAGCAGACGAGGGCAGATTGGAACAGAGAGAGAGACCGGAGCTTCCCTTCTGCTGAAGTCACACAGGGCAGAGGGGGCAGGAGGGAGCGACTGCGGATTGTCCCCTCTGGACCCCGTCAGCGACAGAAGCCACTGGGCTGTTTCCATCCCGATCGATTCCACCCACTGCCCCGATGATCCTGTCTCTGTGCTTCCTGCTGCTCGGTGAGTATCCGGGAACCCTGTGCTAATTCATGGCAGGTTGGGAGGAAACAGAACCAGGAGCATCTCCTGGCCCAGACTGTTGGCAAATCCTCTTTAGTGGAGGAGAAATGGGCACCAGAGGAAACACTGAGTGTGAGAGCTACTGGGCCAGATCTGCAGCGGGTGTGAATGGGTGTCACTCCACTGGAGTCAATGGGGGAACACCCCTAGCTGGTGTAAATCAGTGTAGCACCACTGGAGTCAAGGTGGGTTTACACCAGCTGAGGATCTGGCCCTGTGGAGGGCTGAAGGGAAAGGCGGTGCCAGCTCAGCCAAGGTCTGGGTGCGGGAGGAATCTGCCGTGCCCCAGATCTAACGTCCTGCCGGGTTGGCTTCTTCAGCAAAACAGGAACCAGGAATGACTTTCCTATCTATTACAGGCAGTTTTTGTCCCTCAAGAGGGACATTAGAAAAGGGGGAGATTTTATCTCCAGCACTAACCACACGGCACCTTTCTGTTCCCAGCGCTGAGTCCCAGCCGCCAGGAGATCTGCTCAGCTCCCGGTGAGTCCGTCTGTCTGTCTGCCCATCCCCAGACCCACTCACCCCTCTATCTATCTATTTATCTGTATTGAGAGAAAAGGCTGCCAGAAGATTATTATTAATTGTCATTACTGTGACCCCAGAAGCCCCTCTCCGGGTTCAGGGCCCCATTGCGCCAGGTGCTGCACACCCCTGAGGGAAGCGCTGGTCTCTGCCTCCTGAGAACTGACCATCTCAGATCTGACATTATCCCCCCTTACCCAGCTGTGCTGAAATAAAAGCCTGCTCCAGAGACATTGCGCAGATACCCAGCCCTGCAGCAGGCAGAACAGATCTATTTTACAATTAGAGGCCTGCAGCCGGCTCGTGCTGTGAACACAGCCCCGTAGCCTGAACCCTGCATGTCCTAGTCAGCTGGCAGGGGTCAACCGTGGAGTTTGGTCTGCCATGTAGACATACCCTTAGCAGCTAGGAGCTGCTTCCATGGCAACCAGCTCCATTTGGCAGACTGCTCTCTGAGCTCCCCCTGATATGGGGGTTGCCAACAGCCCCATTTACAGCTCTGACCCATTCCCCTTCCCAGGTGCCCTCCGTGCCCCCATCCTCTACCTGAGCCGGACGTCCACCTGGCCGAGGATCTCCGTGTGGCTCCAGTGCTCCGTCTTCTCCCAGGCCCCAGCCACTCGCGTCGCCTTCTGTAAGGATGGGAAGGAGGTTTCGTCCCAGAGGGGCTTACAGGAGAAGATCACCTATGACTATGTCCACAGGGTGTCCAGGGGCAGCTCCGGGAATTACTCCTGTGGGTACAAGATCAAGGACAACGATAACCGGGTGACCAGATCCCAGCTCAGCCCTGCCCGGCACCTCAACGTCACTGGTAAGGGGGGTGAACGTCAGAGCGAGTACAGTCCTCCATGCCATGGCAGAGAGAGAATCCAGATGCAGACAGCTGAGTGACAGGAGTGCAGGGCAGAAGAAGTAGGTTGTTATCCTCCATATGCACCAGCCCCGAGTTGCAGATACAACACCCACTTTGTGGGTGGATCACACAACAGCTAGTGAGACAGCAGTGGGTCACTGGTTCCCCAGGACTCCTAGTTTCTACTCCTGGCTCTGGGAGTAGACTATTACAAGCAGCATTGGCAAGCAAATCCATACCAGGGGAGATGACAGCTGTAACCTATGCTGCGGGGGATGAGCTCCTGGCTAGTACCTGGGGCAGTGAAAGGTCCCAGGGATCAAGGACACGAGGGTTTGTTAAAGGGGCAGTGACGTCCTCGCCGAGTCTGCAGTGAGGACATTCAGTGTGAAACTCAGAGCTGGAGAGAGAGAGTCCAAGGACCAGCTCCTCGGCTGGTGTAAACTGGCATAGCCCTATGGACTGCAATGGAGGGACACCCATTTACACCTGCTGGGGGTCTGGTCCCAGTGACTGGTAGAAGCCGCGCTGTCTGTCTCTAGAGGTGGTCTTATTAATTCGATTTTACAGGCACCTTAATTCGAATTAACAATGGCGCCAGTGTAAACGCGAGAGTAATTAATTTGAATTAAGGGACTTTAAATCGAACTAAGTCCCCAGTGTGAACCAGGCCTTGGAGGCTGCAGGCATCTCTCTGACACGGTGCATTTCTCTTTCCCCTTGTCACACAGGCAGCGACAGCAGAAGCGGAGGAGCGGAGAAGCCAACCCACACAGGTAACGGGCTATTGCTCTGTCACCCCCTGATTAGCAGAGCCCGGCACTGTGCCCCCAGCAGAGGGGCAGCTCAGCCCCAAGGCATCGCTCACGTCCCACTTCCACCCTCTTCGGAGCGCACAGCCGCTGCCAAGGCCTCGTGTTGGCCCCTCTGCCTGGGGCAGGGTGGCCCCACAGTGTAACGCTACACTGGAGAGGGGCGATCATGGGGCTGGGCTGCTCCATCTGTCTTGCATGGCTCTTGTGATTTCCTTTGTGCAGAGTTCCATGTATTTTAAAACGGCAAAATGAGCAAACATCAGGCCCTTAAGTCAGTGCATCCTGGGACTCTGGACTCCGGGCGCTCACAGGGCAGGGGTCCCGGCTACACAGCAGCTGCTCTGTGTCCAGCGCTGGCACTGCAGTCCCACACGCTGCTTTGCAGACAGCCATCACCGCGTCCCTTTCCATGTTGCAGGGCCGGACATGTCCCCAGTTGTCTGGACCGTCCGCTGCGCCCTGGTCCTGCTCCTCCTGGTGTCTGGTCTCCCCGTCATCATCTGTGTAGCAGAGGGTCAAAGTGCACAAAACACCAGAGCGGGGGAGACCAGATTTCATGGTCCTGGCATGTTTTTCACAGCCATGAATTTGGAGGACTGACTCGTGGGGGGAGCAGCAGCTCTTCTGAGGACACAGCCTCATGCTGCCCCTCTGGGAGGGGGCCCCCATGGTGAACTGCCAGCCACATGGAGAGAGGAGTACCTGTGACCAGCTGTGAGGGCCTTTGCTGGGGAGACACCATTGCTGGGGTCTGAGCAAATGGGGACAAGAGACTCCCAGGGGTAACAGCCTCTGCCCAGGTAACTCCTCCAGCCTCCCATCAGAATTCCCCCTGCCTTCCCCATCCGCTCGACCCCCGCCAGGGCACGGGCCTCCCGAGCTACACAGCAGCTAGCTCTGTGTTCACGAACGGCCCCAGTCCCACACGCTGCCAGCCCAGACGGACGCTTTGTTGGGGCTGGACCCAGACCAGGTCGGGTCTGTCCAGTCCTCTCACTGGTCCTGCTCCTCCTGGTGTCTGGCTCGCCACCTCCGTGCCACGGGGCACACGTGACCTGCCTGTTCGTTCGTGGGGTCCCACACTTCACGGTAACACACGACCACTGAGACAATCTTGTAACAAAACAGGAAGCTCTGAGCAGTTTATTACCAAGATCCAGTGTCAGAAGTGATTCCCAGTAAGTGTGAAAGGAATAGTTTCTCCCTGCTGGGGACAGACCTGCAGACTCTTCTCGCTAGCCACTAAATGGTAATTTCAGCAAGTTGCATTCTCTGTCTAAGGAAGGTTCTCACCTACAGTCAGACCAGCAAGCTTTCAACCCCCTTGGTTAAAGGCTGGGACGTCTTGCGTCCATCCAGTGATGGAACTAAAATGTCCCAGCTCTGCCGCAGAGTTCTTGGGCCTATATTCATCTTTAAGTCCACTGTCCCCTCTGAAATGGGGACAATAAGACCCAGGACGACCCACTGCTGTTCAGATCCTTCCTGTTCTTCCCCTGCTGACTTGTATGTCAATGGACCGTCCATCGGTTTGATCCCACGCTGCTTCATTTCATCGGAGACAGGTGGGGAGCTGCCCTCACTAAGGGTTTGTCTGTGAGAATACCTGATTCTCCCTTTGTCTGGTCACAGACTTTAAAACACAGTGTCGGTGAGTGTCCATAATTGCTCAGTTAGGCCGTGTCTACACTAGCCCTTATGCCGGCAAAACTTCTGTCGCTTCGGGATCTGAAAGCCCCATGAGTGACATGAGTTTTGCTGACACACTTGAAAGCTAGAGCAGCAGGGGAGCTTAGAACCCTTCTGGGAGAGTGGGACTCAATTCCCAGCTCTGCCACAGAGTCCTTGGGCCTGTCACTTCATCTTTCTAGCCCTCAGCTTCCCCATCTGTGAAATGGGGACAATAATTCAACCTTGTCTAAGGGAACAATTTTTAAAGTCTCTAGGGGATTTAGGAGCACAAGTGTGTGACTCTGCCTCGTGTTATTGCCTTGTGCTCCTAAGTCCCTCAAGTGCTTTTGAAACACCCTCCCCCCTTTATACTGTGAACTCTTCTGGGTGGGGGCTGTCCCTCACTAAGGGTTTGTCTGCACAAGAAAATCAACCAGCAGAACTACACTGGGGAGTCATGTGGCTGTCGGGCAGAACAGAGCATTGGCAGATTCCACCTGCGAACAGTGAGAGTTTAAACATGGTGCAGCCTGGGGCGGGGCAGAAAATGGATCTTTTTTTCCCCCTCTGGAAAATGTAGATGAATTTCCTTTGAAATCTTCAGCAATAAAAGTTTAACTTTTCACCAATGAACTGAAAACCTGAAAACTGGGGAAAAGGGGGAGAAAATATCAATTTTGGTGACAGAAAACTGATAATTTTCAGCTGAAAACTTCCAGAAACTGAAATATTTGGGG
>NW_027133408.1:0-7603 GCF_026122565.2 Emydura macquarii macquarii
TTTTGCATTGCAGACATTAATAGATATAAATGACAAGACTCACGGCAAAAAGTTTGATTTCTCCATTCTCTGCAGATCCCGGCATTTGAGCACGACTCAGCATAAGCCTGCAGCCCATTGCATAAGGACACGGTCTCCCCCGTGTGACACACGTCATACACACAGTTTTCCAAGAAATTCTCCGGAGCTATTTTGGCGTGACAGTCCTTGAAGATCCCTACGTAAATCAAGAAAGACACAGGATCACAGACAAGATGGAAGAACCAAGCTGCCCCACTAACCACCTCCTGTAATGGGAAGGAGTCATGCTCCCGGAGCAGGGTAGGCTGACCAGGTCTCTATAATGAGCCAGACCAAAAGCTGGTGCTGAATACACCCAAGCACTTCTGAGACTTGCCCCTGTTTGGCTTAGGCCTGCCTCGTAGATTTACAGGGGTTAGTAGATAATGTAACTCCACGTAGGCGCACTTGTCCTTGGTCCACAGCTAGCAGCGCCCTCAGAGTTACCACACGTTAGAATATGAGACACCCCACTATTTCCCGGGCTTTGGAGGAGCTAATGCCTAAAGCACTTCAGTTGCCACTGTAATAAAGAAGGGCAGTGGCAACCACTGCACTGTTTCTCTGCTGCAGGGCAGTGCAGGTCACTGGGAGCATAGTGCAGGCAGGAGCTGCAGACCGAGACCCTCCAAGTGTAAAACCCAAATCATCTTCACACACTGGTGCCATCTGAATGCATGCTCCAGTCTGAGCAGCTAACCCAAGGCAACTCTTCGGGGTTCACATTGCAATGGGGACTCAGAAGAATGGGTTCCGGGCAGCAAGGGCAAGATGTGGGAAGCGTATGCTGTAATCTGGAGCGTTTGCAATCAGTTTGCGCAGGGACTAAGCCACTGCCACGCTACCTGTAGGGTCGGTGATCATGCCGCAGGCCGTGTTCTTCCTCGCTTCACTCTCCAGCAGGGGGTCACAGTCCGGTACTGGCTCAGGGGAGCATCTGGAGAAGGCAAGGGAAAGAAAATCTCGTGCTGTATGTGTCTTTATCTCCCAGGACCAGATCTGCACAACAGGCACTATTTTATTACAGCCACAGAGCGGAATCCAGGCACGCTGAAAGGCTGAGTTCTGCCTGCCAACACCCGACACCATAGGATGGGACTGCCATCCCCGCGCCCTAGGGGCACTTTGGAGTGTTCCAGGACTCAGGAGTTGAACTAGGAGTGGAAGAAGCAGCTGCCGGAAGCAGTGCAACCGTCTGGCTCCTGAATGGGACAGCGGGTGGACTCCCGCCCACCCAGCAGGTCTTTCTGGACTGGGAGAGAGCACAGCCCAGAAGGCAGGAGGTAGCAGGCCACCCACTCACTCCCTGCTCATGGTCAAGTGTGTGTGGGGGCGGTTCCTGGGTTCACCGGAGAGCATGGGAGCTTTGCTCAGCCTTAGGACGGGACTAGGTGGTAGAGCCACTGATGGGCACATTTTAGCAGAGTCTTCAGCATGCTTCCCTAGAGCTCCTTTAGCAAAAACCACCGGATTAGTTTCCTTCCGTACATACGTGGTGTTATTATCTGACACTAGCCAGCTCTCTCCTAGCTCGGTGGAATCTCCTGCCTTGTCGCCATTCGGCTTTATGTTGTCATCCTTCGGATCGTCGTTGTAATTTCCTACAACAGAATGAAAAACTTGTAGAACACGTGATATTCACAACCACGGACCCCACATTAGTGTGCGGTGATCAAATAGAAACTAATGAACTGGCTGTCCTGGATGTGCACCAGTATCCTCTATGGGAAGGAAGAGGAATTGCTCACCTATGCGTCTGTGACGCCGCACTTTTAACAGCTAATGAAGGTTCCACTTTACATGCCGTGGTGGGGTCTGTGCTTTTGAAGCAGGTAGGTTGGAGTTCAGATTGTGTCAGATCAATGCGTAACTCAGGTAAACCGGTTACAATAAAATAAGAACTAACCTGCACCCCTAGACTCAAACCCTATCATTTCTGAAGCTGAAAAGCCATGTGGGTAACCCTGTGGAAATAGGAAAACACTCAAGGAAATACAACGCGAGTTCTGTAGCACCTTAAAGACTAAGAAATTTCTGAGGGCAGAAGCTTTCATGGGCTGCAACCCATTTCTTCAGATGCAGCCCACTAAAGCGGATGCCCGCAGAAACGTGATGGCCTCTTAGTCTTTAAGGACTCCAATTTTCATAGTACCATTTTCAGACCAGAGAAACATGGAAGCGCTTGTGATAAGCATCTGGGCTGCTGGGTTGTAACAGGGTACACTGGCCCCGTAATCCCAGAAGCAGCCAGAAGAGTCTGTGCCAGGAACACTGCAATGAACAATGGCCAAGCAAATAGCCCAAGGCAGAGGAGGGGAAGCGGTCCCAGAGAATAAGCAGTTGGATGAGAAAACTCAGGACACTGTATTTTTACGGGCCTGGCCCGCGGAGCCTTTTACCGCAGGATGGGGCAGGGCTAATCTCTCTCCAAGCCATCTGGGAGGAGCGCTTAACAAAGTGTACCAAATAATTCTGGAAATTCAACATGAAGAGTTCATATATTAGGCTATCTAGTCCACCTCCTCTGCTACTTCAGGATAGCTCCCTATGGGATGTTATCTTATCCTTTGTCTTGCAACAGACCCACCTTCCACTGCATCTGGAAAACCAAAAGGAGCTAACAAAAAGAAGGCTCAGTCATCAGAGGAGCCTTTCCTTTGCTCATATTGTCACTACAAGAATGCTAATACAGTATGCATGTGTGAGTCTAAACAACGACCATGCGGGACGGGAGAGCTCAGGACGGCTGGTAAACAGCCACTTGGAAGGGCCTTGAAGCTTTATGATAGTTTTCAAGTTTCAAGAAATAAAAAGCACAGATTGGGCCGGATTTTCACAATCGAAGGGAGACAGACACACTGCTATGCAAGGTGACAGAAAAAATATACAATGGGACCTTGAACAGACACATCCAGGCTAGGACTATGATACTATTTAGACAGTAGTTCTGAATGTGAGATTCCTCGGCTGCTGAAAAGGAGATCAGCCTTTGTCATTTCTGACACTCGAATTAACTCCTGGGTAACCTGAGATCTGTAAGTTTCAGTTGTCAGGCACCTGAACAATGATGGTTCCTTTCCTCCAGTGCCCTAAATCCCAGTCCATACAAGACAGACTGGATTACTTTGGGAGAAACATAACATGGTGCAAACCGAAATAAACAATCCTCCAATTCCACAGTGAATTGACCAGCTACAAATGCTGTGACTCTGAGGTACTAGCGAAGAAAGATACTCACCACACAGGCCACACAGCTGGTCCTTGTAATCGCAGGGCACGGAGACTTCCGCATGGTGATTGCCGTCGAATCTGACCCCGAGTCCGAAATCAGTTTCCAAGAGAACATAGCCCCCGCTGATCTGCACCTTGATCTTGCTTTCAATCGCCACAGGCAGGTTCCTTCTGCTCCCATTCACCTGTGCAAGACATTGGGAATATCTGCTCACGGATCGCTACACCCATCATTCCCAGGGAGGAGCCCAGCAATATTCTAGTGAATGAGTTCACTGGCAGGAACGTTCTCAGTCAAAGTGTGAATGTGAAGCAAATGTGGCAGAATGGTCACAGAAGGCCAATTTCAACTGCCAGTGATGAGGATTCTCAGTGGAAGCCTAATTCTAAAACGCACACTCAGCCAGTGAGCAAAGAGAAAGCAACATGTGACCTATACGTCGAATCAAACCTCTACGTTTTTGCAGGCCTCGGTTAAGAATGTCAGCTGATTAAAATATTCCTTTGAAATCACGTTTCACTTACATTCACTTTCCTGTCCTTCAGCAAGGAAATCTGATGTCCATAGACATCCACGTGCACTGCCTTGACATAGGAAACTTTGGTATTGGAGCCCCTGTGCTCATTGGTGGTAGAGACGTCAAAAGACGGAAGGCCCCTGGAGTCGTTGCAGACTTTGGAGAAGGTGTAAGTGCAGTTTCCCATGAAATGGTGAACTCCGTGGTCAAACGTGTTATAATGCGGGTCCCCTGAGGCACTGCAGACAGCACGGCCTTCAAAGGAAGAAATGGGGATTAATCCCATGCAGATCTCTTCCACGCTACTGCAGCGCCGGCACTCTCTCTCCCCTAAGCACTTCACACTGGTGTGCACTTGCTGCTCATGGCACTAGAGTACTAACAGCTACAGCATCAACCGGGAACAGAGTGGGTAGGAGCCATGCAAGCTGCCCCAGCCCTAAAGGCCAGTCTGCTGTCACTGGAAGTCATCTGCGAGGCTCCATGGAATGTCAGGAAAGTCATGCTCTCTGATTCGGGCATTGATCTGCTGATGTGGAAGCTAGGCTGAGACCCACCAAACTCATTTTCCCTTGTGATCTGGGACAGGATCTGAACCCTGCACTCAAATGAGGAATAGGCCTGGGGAAGAAGCGGGGAGAGGTCACTGGTAGGTCATGTTCATTTCTGGAAATGCAGAACTCCAGAGAGGACGCTCCCACGTCTATCGACCAATTTCACCACTCGCAATGTGTTTCTTCCCAGATTTTAATATTACTGAACTTCACAGAGTAAATTTCTCAATCCAGAGGTACATGTTCAGTTTAGAGCCACTTGAATAACTGCCCAGATTGTAGGTGGATGGCTCAGGGAATTGCTAATGGGATAGAAAAGCCTTTCAGTGCTAGGTTGCTGGTTGACACCCAGCAGAGACTGGCAGAGTATGGAACTCATCACCACGAGCTATATATGTGGAATCCCCTAATCTCAACTGCAACTCTATGGCTTTGGTAGGAAGTGGGATCCAAACCCAGAAGGAACTTACTTAAGGAAGGATATCAGATGTGGTTAAATGCTTGTGAGAAGAGTTTGGAAGAGTTTGCTCCGTGCAGTCTGACCCTACACATTAGTGCTAGCCCCAGGTTCTCTTCCAGCCAGACTCAAAAAATGAAACAAACCAGGTCTGCATCCACACCTGCCTAGAATTACCGGTGGCTTTACCATTTGTAACGCGAAAGGGATTTGGGTAGTACCGATGGGAGAACACTACCTGAGCTTCTGGTTTGCATTGCAGTTTGACTTGCCATCGTAAAACTGAAATGTTACACTAGGCTAAAGCTAATCTGGATTCAGGCACCAGTTTCTCACCCCACATGTGAACGGGAAGGTGATTGATCAAATACTGAGGGATCCACGTTACCTGTCGGACAAGGCTCTCCTGTAGTTGGACTTGCAGTGGTTGGGGATTTTCCTAGCAAAATATACAAAGGAATTAACGTTAAGAGGTTGGTCATTCTGTTCTATGAAACATGTCATGGGATAGCGTCCTGGAGAAATTTTATTAGATTTCAAATGATCATATTTGGGAAATGTGATTCTGGAAGCCCAGAGCGTGTGGTATATACCGACAGAGCAATAGCTCTAATAACTCCTTACAATAAACAGGTTGAATGTGTCTGCAGCCCACACGCACTATTGTGTGAGCAAAGAGAGGGATTTATTCTCAGCAACAGTCCCCTAGCAGATTTACCTGTGGTACTTTCTTCTGCAGTGGTGGTTACTGTGTGGGGCGAAGTGGTCTCTGAAGCCGCGGTTGTTCCTTCCACTGTTGTGGAGTCTAGCAAGAGATGATCACAGCATTGGTTAATGAGACCCAGGAACCCAGCGTGAGGTACAGTAAGATAAGGGAGGGGAAATTGGAGACCATTCTTCAAAACGAATTAGTCTGCCTCCCAACTCTTTTGTTATTTAAACCTAATCTGGAACAGGCCACCAGTATCACAGCCCAGCTAGAAATGTCAAAGAGATGGAGAAAGTCCTGAGGCATCCACATTACCTGTTGGACTGGTGCCCACCGTAGTTGGACTTGAAGTAGTCGAGTTGTCTAGTGGAAGAAGATACAAAGACATTAATGTTGAGAGGTTTTTATTAGACTGAAAATTATCACACGTGAGAAAGGTGATTCTAGAAACACAGAGGGCATGGCATATTCCAGAACTGCAACCAGGATCCATGGACACATCCTCCACCGAAACCCCTGGTCTGCAAAGTGCATGAAAAGTAGCAGCTGTGCAAGAAAAGTGAGCTGCTGTGTGCTCCCTGCATGATGGGTATTACCTGTGTGAACTCCTGAGTGCGTGTACTTTGCAAGAAGAATTTAGACTCTTGCTATTCTGCTATCTGGCCCTTTCTCTTGGTATTTTCCTAAGTCAACCCCTTTGAGTTCAACTTTTCATTTGGGGCATTGAGACTTTGGAGCTTGATTCTGCATTCCCTGCTCAGGTAAAACTCCCGTGATCGTAAAATGGTTCATGCAAACTCCACCCCCCACTGCAGGTGAGGGAGATCAGTGATTGCAAAATAGGGACTTTGTCTTTGAATGTCTCTTAGCGCTGGCAGGAAGGAGCAGCAAGCTCCTTCCTGTGCTCCCACACACGGGATAAGATATCTGGAGAAAGGCCTTCTGGACCAGAAAGGTCGGGTTACTGAACTCCCACTTGGAACCCTCTTCAGGGAGAACTCACCAGTGGGGTAACAACCCAACACCCCATCCTGCAGGCTGCATTTCTCCAGCACTCCGCACTTCCAGGCTGTGCACGTGATGTTGTTATTGCGGTTACAGGTGCAGCGTTCAGTGCAGGTGTCCTGGGAGAACCAGCTTTCATCCAGCTGTTAGAGAAAGGAGAAGCACTTGAAAATATATAGTATAAAGCATACCGAGTGGTGTCACTATAGGGGGTAAACAGAGGCGTTTGGAATAGCCATATGCCTGTGATACTATCCATGCCAAGGACTGTCTCCCGAAAAAGACAGGTTGGCCTAGGAGACGGTGCCCTGCTCTGGGACCCCGATATCAGATTTCTATTATCAGCTCTGCCACTGGCCTGTTGGGTGACCTTGGAAAAGTTACTTGACTTCTCTGGGCCTCGGTTTCCCCATCTGTAAAATGGGGATAATGATCCCGCCCTCCTTTGTCGAGCACTTGGAGAACTGCCCTTCAGAAGGGCTTGGAAACGTTATTATTGACGTGAACAATTTGATCCACAGAAGCTACTGAGCTAAACCCGGATGGAGTGAGTCTTTTCAGTAATGATTATTTATCAGTTTATCAGGGGAGATTGAAAGAATTTGGGGATTGCTCTCTCGGTTTCTAGGTGCTCAGGGTAACTTGCCTGATAATAGTGGTCGTTTCCATCCAGACAACCGCAGCTGCTCTCCGGCACACAGGTGTCTCCACTCAGAACGTAGCCTTGGTTGCAGAAACAGCCTTCCACTGGCAAGGAGCTGCAAGGGCTAAATGCAGAGGGAGACACGCAGCTGGGAGGACACCTGCTCCCACAGCTCTTGTACTGGCTTCCTCCGGGACAGGAGATTGCTACAAGTGATGAGAAAAACCCCGATCACTGAAGGGAAAAGATCCCAAAACAATTCTCTTCCAACTTCCCCTGTTTGTTCCAGAAAAGCAAAGCGTTGTTAGAAAGGTCTGCACTTGATGACTGCTGCGTGCTGAGGTTTTGCTGCAGGGACAGAGTGGAAATCCTTTCTCTAGGGAACGACAGAGAAAGCCCATGCAGTCACAAGTTACCGTCAGCTCT
>NW_027133409.1:0-7639 GCF_026122565.2 Emydura macquarii macquarii
TTTAAGATCATCCTTTTTAAGTAGAAGTGACTAGATCATTGAATAATCAGGACAGGGAATGGGGTGGAAGATGAAACTTTAGATATTAAGATGGCTAATATTGAGTTATCAAAATGTAATACCCAATGGATATGAAACTGAAATAACATAGAATCAGTGAGTTAGCCTTCTCTATTAGTGATATGTATGAAAGCTGTGATTTCCAAAACCCCCAAGGAGTGCTGGATACTCCATTCCCGCTGATTTGAAAGGGATTTGGGTGGGCAAATCCTCACTTAAATGCCAGTCTTCGGGAAGAAACGTTTCATAATCTAAAATGACATTTTGCTGCCACCCTGTGGGCTGTGTCCCTTTAGTAACATAGAAAATAATATTTCTCCCTTTTCTTCCTTTAGGTTTCTGTAAGTTGGTATTTTAATTGTCTGGGTTGGTGGACTGGGTTGGTGGTCAGCGGGTGGGGAGGGGGCCAGAGAAGGGTCAGGGATTTTTTAGAACTTTTAGGACTGTTCCCAGGGATTTTTTTACTGAACTTGAAAAAGCCCATTTGTCTTCCTGTTCATAAGAAATCTCTCTCTGAAGTGCCTTTCATGACTGTTATCTGGACCCTCTGTGGACAGTGTTTTTTTTTTTTTTTTTTTTTTCCATGACTCTGACTGGGTTTCCTTTTATTGTGTCTCTCTCTCAGTAATACACGACGGTGTCACTTTTCAGACCATTGATCTCTAAATAGGTTGTACTGCTGGAGTTTTCTCTAGAAATGGTGAATCGTCCTTTAAATTTTGAGGCATAGTCAATTCCTCCAGAATTCAGGTTAACCCATGTGATCCTTTCCAGCTCCGCTCCTATCCTGTTGAATCCAAGACATCCAGTAGCTAGTAAAGGTTCACCCAGATATTTTACAGGACAGCTTCCCTGACTGTCCAGGTGTTTTAATCTCAGCACCAGACTGGACCAGTTCTATTTGGGACTGGACACCTGCAGATAAGGGACTATAATGCCTGAGAATGAGTCCCTTCTTGTTGGCTCTCCTTTTTCCGACATACCCTAGATCTCTCTGAATCACTTACCTGGGAAGGCTGCTTGCAAAAACAGGAAACGTTTCCTACTTTTCATATTTGTTTCTGCCAACACCTTCTGCCTGGCAAAACAAGGTGATTTCTTTTGCTGGGGATTTTTCTCCCATTGTCAATCAGGAGTGTAATTACTTTATTTGCATAGTCAACATCAAAAGACACCTTACAAGATCTAAGGAGCTGCGTTAATTACACTTGGTTCTGGCATCTGTAATTCATCCAGTTTTCAGAATGAATCTGAATTTTCAGTTGCCAGAAACTGGTAATGGCTGACAGGATGGATCACTTGATTTCCCCTTTCTGTTAAATCCCTATAAAGCACCTGGCATTGGCCGCTGTTTGAAGACAGGATGCTGGGCTAGATAGACCCTTGGTGTGACCCAGTATGGCCATTCTTATGTTCTTAGTTTTGTGTGTGTGTGTATATTGCAGTAGAACCCCAAAAGAAGGTACCTCTTACGTTATGAACTACAATTTATCTAAGTTAAATATTCAAAATGGGATTTAAAGAAAAAAATTAGGATTGAAAGGGAACAGCTATAGAGGCTGAAATTTCCTGAGCCATATAAGGTTTGGGTACACAATCCCCATTAAAATCATTGGGGACTAGAGGTGGCTATTTCAGGGATAGAAATACTTGGGCATCTCAATCTCTTTTATAATTGGGTGAGTGCCTAAATGCCATTTGTGCCTTTGAATAGCTACCCCTTGGTGTCTAAATCCCCTAGACATTTTAGATAATCTAAGCATTTGTCTACATACAAAAGGCTGTAATGTTACAACTCATGGGATCCAACATCCCGCTCCATCCAACTCCACCCTTAATATGGAGACAGGCATACCAGTGTTGCACAGGAGGTCACAGTAGATGATCACGATGGTCCCTTCTTGTTTGAAATCTGATCCTATGGTACAAAGTTCCTTGTGCTAGTATACTCTATTCTTGTGTGGGAATGGGAATGAAATATGCCAGTATAAAGCACATTTCTAGAGATAGAACTATGCCCACATCGTACTGATGTGTTTCAATTACACACACCTATAAATACACACACACGCACTACAAAAACCCAAACCAAAATCTTACACCTGCACAGTATCTGAGCAGGCATAATCTGTAAAGAAGCGCTCCAATGAACATCCCTGTGTTCCCTGCTCCTCGCTTTTAGTTGATTGTCAGGAATTCTTCTCTCTGAGCTACTGGTATCTATAACTGTCTAGTTAGATTACCAGCAGCAGGAGGCAAAACACCCTCCTCTGTAAGAGTGGCACCCAGCGAGGGTGTGTGAGACAGATACCCACTGCGTGTCACAGCTACCTAGCTGACATTTGAACAGACTGAGATTTTTGAGAGTTGCTGGAGTGGACTTGCATATGGGTCCCATTGACTTAAATGCTATTGGGGTGGTCAAATCTCAGCCTAAATGAGACCTTCACAAACAGACCTATTGGCTCATGTTTCAGGGATGCAAGAGAAAACCAACAGGATTTGTGCTGCTGCATCAATTCTAAACATCTAATTGAAAATCCTCCACTGAAGTCCCATTCAGTTTCACTGGGGTTTTGAGAAAATCCCCTTAATCTCATTTGAAAATTGCAGCTGTTGTCTGCTCTGGTAAGTGAAATTTCAGTGAAGGCAGCTCATGTCTCCTGGCTTCTGGTCTCTTTATATTGAGCTAGAATGATTGTGTATCCTCTGTTCAGGGAAAACACTTAAAGAAACAGTCACCCGAAAGCTTAAGGGTTTTAAGGTCTGTCATCAGGGACTCACTGGTAAGACAAGACGACCAGCCCACCGCAGCAGTAGTGGGGAAAAGGCAGACACAGATGGAGCAGATCTTGCACACAATGCAGAGGTTCTGTATTTCACCATTCAGTCGTTCGGAGTCCCACTGACCCCATGCATTTTCACAGCTCAGTGTGATCAAAGTCTGTCCATTTTCTCTCTGTGAGCCTAGAGTCAGTGCAGTCTTTCTAGGCCTGCCTCTCTTCACAGTGACAGCACCCACTGGCCTGGTAGTCTTTTAAACACACCCTCCTCTTCCCGCTCCTTATGCTCTTTCTCCTCCCACAGGCAGAGTTGATAAAGCTGTGTGGTGTAGATCCTCAATCTCCTCTGGCTCCTTTCGTGGTTTGCTTAAAGATACTCGTGTCCAGGGCTCCTTTCTCTGACTGTATCTGTGGGTGACTAGAGGGGATGAAGCATCGCTAACAATTCTAATCCTGTGACACACACATTTCCTACAGCCTGGTACATCCAGTGTCTGAAAGACAAGTTAGAGGTGCTTTCTGGCTACTCAGACAGAGGAAAAGGTGCCGCTGACCTCTTTGCTCCCTTGCTCACCCACTCAGCAAGAGAGATTAAAAGTCCCTTTCCCAAAATTCCCCAGTCTGGTGCTTAGGACATTTCCCCCATGACAGTTTTGCTCCTGCGACAGTTCATGTGTCTCAGAGCCTAATTCTATTCTGAAAGGTGACCTAGGAGCCAGAAAAGTTGTCCTTGCTGTGACCCTTAAGTGAGTTGGGAGCCTAAGGAGTTTGGGAGAAGCTACCCGTGGTCTGTTCACATGGGCAAATGCTCACTGGGGTGACTAAAGGCTCTGGTGTTAGCAGGAGACCTGGATTCATTCACTGAGGGTTTTTGAATGGCTGTAGATGGGGTTTGTGTCACTGTGTCCCTAGCACAGTAGTACGTGGCTGTGTCGTCAGTTCTCAGGCTGCTCAGCTGCAGATACGCCGTGCTGATGGAGTTGTCCCTGGTGATGGTGAATCGCCCCTGGAAAGCCTGCGCATAACCAGTGCTTCCACTGCCGGGATAGATGTATCCTATCCACTCCAGTCCTTTCCCGGGAGCCTGCCGTACCCAGTGAAGGTAATAGCTGGTAAACGTGTAGCCGGATGTTTTACATGTCACCTTTGCAGACTCTCCCCGGCTTTTTGATTTCTGCTCCAGACTGGGTCAGCTGGATTTGGGAGCTGACACCTGTAAAGAACGACAACAGTTCATGTCAGTCTTTCTCCTCTTCTGAGATTCATACAAGTCTCTGTTGCCCCTCTCGTAGCAGGATCTCATCTGCTTGATGTATGTTCATGTACTTATCCACCCCACACTCCTGTAAGGTAGGGAAATACTGTTACCCCATGCTTTACAGATGAGAAACTGAGGCTCAGATTCAGCTTGAGATTTTTCAAAGCGGCTGAAGGGATTTTATTCTTAGTTGCTATTAAAAGTTGGGTATCAATCCTCTAGGTAGCTTTAAAATTCCACCCGATGTGATTTGTTCAGAGCTATTGAATTTAGAATCAAGGATTCTTGAATCTTACTCCTATGTCTTAACCTTTAAACCATCTTTCCTATCCTAGCCCAGCTGCCTTAACCAGATACCTGTGTGTTCACTCCAGTTACCCTGAGAGCTGCAGAAAGAAGAGACACCCTAGACAGATCATGTTCATTCTTCTCCACAACCTTGTGGGCTGCAGAAACAGTAGCCCCGCTCCCTGTTGGCTGTTTTTCGGTGAGGATTGATTGCTGTCTTTTATCAGTAAGTTTTCCTACTTGATTTGCATGTGGCCATTGCCAACTCATTTGAATAAACCTCAGCTTCACCAGCCTTTACAGATAAAGGTCAGAATTTAGAGATACTATAATGTACGCTAGAGCATATTAATGAAATTTGGGCCCCAATCCAGAAAAATATTAAAGCACTTTGACATGAGTGGAACTGAAGTATTGGGTGACCAGATGTCCGGATTTTATAGGGACAGTCCTGATATTTGGTGTTTTTATTATATAGGCCCCTATTAACCCCCCGCCCCCTTCCCTGTCCTGATTTTTCTCACGTATCTAGTCACTCTACTTAAGGATGCTCTTAAATATAATTGGTAAACTGGAATATTAAGATGGCTAATATTGAGTTATCAAAATGTAATACCTAATGGATATGAAACTGAAATAACACAGAATCAGTGAGTTAGCCTTTCATATTGGTGTGATATGTGTGAAAATTGATTTCCAAACCTCCAAGGAGTGCTGATAATCAATTCCTGCTGATTTGAAAGGGATTTGGGTGGGCAAATCCTCACTTAAATGCCAGTCTTTGGGAAGAAATGTTTCATGATCTAAGATGACATTTTGCTGCCACCCTGTGGGCATGTCCCTTTGGTAAACATAGAGAATAATATTTCTCCCTTTTCTTCCTTTAGGTTTATGTAACTTGGTATTTTTAATTGTCTGGGTTGCTGGACGGGGTTGGTGGCTGTTGGTGTGGAGGGGGCTTGAGAAGGGTCAGGGATTTTTTAGAACTTTTAGACTGTTCCCAGGGATTTTTTTACTGAACTTGAAAAAGCCCATCTGTCTTCCTGTTCATAAGAAATCTCTCTGAAGTGCCTTTCATGACTGTTATCTGGAAGTCTGCCGTGACATCCGTCCTTCTTCTGTAGCAATGAGACGTTTTGATATGAACATTCAGTGAGCAGGTGTTAGGTGCTCTATGTACATGTCCTCTAGGACGGAGATGTGACTAGATGCTCTCTACGTCCTGACCTGGCCCTAGGTTGTATGAATTAAGGGATTCCTGTTCAATTTACTAAGTATGTGGGGGTGTGTGTGTGTGGGGGTGGGGGGAATTAACAGACAGATAAAGCAATCTCCATTGCCAAGAACATCCACTTGTCTTGTAATTGGCCACTTAGGCTAAGAATGTCAAAGCCACTAATGTGAGCTGCAATCCCAAATTGTGCATCTAACTCCTTCAGGCTGCTCGCTGGGGAAAACATTTAGTGTGTACAGTGACAACCTTTCTCTGGGCTGCCCTGGGACTTTTCAGTGCTGTGTGTGGATTTCTTCTCACAGTGGTTCTCTTGCACAGTAATACAGGGCAGTGTCTTCAGGCTGGTGGTTTGTGAATACAGCAGGTTGTTGCAATTGTCCCTGGAGATGGTGGAGGAACAGGTGTGCCTCTGCCCTGCCCATGTGTAGCCAATAGGTAAGGACACTCCAGCTGGAACAGGGAAATATCATTTGAAATCCCTGCACTGTGTCTGCCACACCTCTGTGAGTGCTCGACCTCCTGTGATGTCTCTTTCAGGCCTGGTGAATAATTAGTGTTATACACCGTGGAACAGCACCACCAGAAGAGACTGGAAGCCTCTTTCCAAAAATACCCCCAAAGTCTGGTGTTAGGCATTTCCCCAGGACAGTTTTGCTGCTGCGACGGTTTATTGTGTCACAGAGCCTAATTCCTCTTCAGAAAAGTGATCTAGGAGCCAGAAAAAATGTACCTGCCAAGAGCCTTAATGAGTTTGAGCCCAAAGTATAGGAAGAGAGTTACCCACAGTCTGTTCACATGGGCAAATGCTCACTGGGGTGACTAAAGGCTCTGCTGCTAGCAGGAGACCTGGATTCTTTCACGGAGGGTTTTGAATGGCTGTAGATGGGGTTTGTGTCACTGTGTATCTAGCACAGTAGTATGTGGCTGTGTCATCGGTTCTCAGGCTGCTTAGCTGTAGATATGCCGTTGATGGAGTTGTCCCTGGTGATGGTGAATCGCCCCTGGAAAGCCTGCGCATAACCAGTGCTTCCACTGCTGGGATAGATGTATCCTATCCACTCCAGTCCTTTCCCGGGAGCCTGCCGTACCCAGTTAATGTTATAGTCTGTAAACGTGTAGCCGGATGTTTTACATGTCACCTTCGCAGACTCTCCCGGCTTTTTGATTTCTGCTCCAGACTGAGTCAGCTGGATTTGGGAGCTGACACCTGTAAAGAACAATAAAATAGTTCATGTCAGTCTTTTCTCCTCTTCTGAGATTCATCCAAGTCTTTCTGTTGCCCCCCTTTGGCAGTATCTGATCTGCTTGATGTATGTTCATGAATGTATCCATCCCACACTCCTGTAAGGTAGGGAAATACTGTTACCCCATTTTACAGATGAGAAACTGAGGCTCAGATTCAGCTTGAGCTTTTCCAAAGTGGCTGAAGGGACTTTTATTCCCAGTTGCTATTAAAAATTGGGTATCAAAATCCTCTAGGTAGCTTTAAAATTCCACCCAATATGATTTGTTCAGAGCTATTGGTTTTAGAATCAAGGATTCTGAATCTCACTCCTATGTCTTAACCTGCAAACCATCTTTCCTATTCTAGCCCAGCTGCCTTAACCAGATACCTGTGTGTGTTCACTCCAGTTACCTGAGAGAGCTGCCAAAAAGAAGAGAAACCTGAGACAGATCATGTTCATTCTTCTCCACAACCTTGTGGGCTGCAGAAACAGGAGGCCCGTTCCCTGCTGCTAGTTTTTCGGTGAGGATTGATTGCTGTCTTTTATCAGTACATTTTCCTTCCTCATTTGCATGTGGCCATTGCCAACTCATTTGAATAAACCTCAGCTTCACCAGCCTTTAGAGATAAAGGTCGGAATTTAGAGACACTATAATGTACGCTAGTGCATATTAATGAAATTTGTTCCCCAATCCAGAAAAATAGTAAAGCACTTTGACGTCAGTGGGACTGAAGTATTGGGTGACCAGATGTCCGATTTACAGGGACAGTCCTGACATTTGGTGTTTTTC